>NW_004444092.1:4781328-4798750 GCF_000243295.1 Trichechus manatus latirostris
ACCATAAAAGACAAAGAAGGACACTATATGATGATTAAGGAGATGATCCATCGTGAGGACATAACCACAATAAACATCTAGGCACCCGATGGCAGGGCTCCGAAATACATGAAACAAACTCTAACAACACTGAAAAGAGAAATTGACAGTTCCACAATAATAGTAGGAGACTTCAACACACCAGTCTCGGTAAAGGACAGAACATCTAGAAAGAAATTCAACAAAGATACAGAAGACCTAAAGGGCACAATCAGCCAACCTGACCTCATAGACATATGTAGAACACTACACCCTACAGCTGCAAAGTACACATTTTTTTCCAATGCACATGGAACACTCTTCAGAATAGACCACATCTTAGGTCACAGAGCAATCCTCAACAAGATCCAAAACGCCGAGATAATAGAAAGTATCTTCTCTGGCCACAATGCCATCAAGGTAGAAATTAACAGCAGGAAGAGCAAGGAAAAAAAAATCAGTTACCTGGAAACTGAGTAACACCCTGCTTACACATCACTGGGTAATAGAAGAAATCAACGCTGTAATCAAACAATTCCTAGAATCAAACGAGAATGAAAACACATCATACCAAAACCTTTGGGACACAGCAAAGGCAGTTCTCAGAGGACAATTTATAGCAATAGGTGCACACATCAAAAAAGAAGAAACAGACAAAATCAAAACATTAACTACACAACTCAAACAAATAGAAAGAGAACAGCAAAAAAAAAGCCCACAGCCACTAGAAGAAAGGAAATAATAAAGATCAGAGAAGAAATAAATGAAATAGAGAATAGAAAAACAAGAAAGAATCAACAAAACCAAAAGTTGGTTCTTTGAAAGGATCAACAAAATCAACAAACCATTGGCCAGACTGACAAAAGAAAAACAGGACAGGACGCAAATAACCCAAGTAAGAAATGAAATGGGGGAGGGACATTACTACAGACTCAACTGAAATCAAAAGGATTATAACAGAATATTATGAAAATCTATACTCCAACAAATTTGAAAACCTAGAGGAAGTGGGTACATTTCTAGAAACACAATTACCTACCCAAACTAACACATAGTGATGTTGAAAATCTGAACAGACCCATAACAAGAGAAGACATTGAAAAGGTAATTAAAAAAAAAAACAACTCCCAACAAAAAAAGAAAGCCCTGGCCCGGATGACTTCACTGGAGAATTCTACCAAACATTCAGGGAAGAGCTTATACCAGTACTACTCAAACTATTTCAGAACATAGAAAAGAAAGCAACCCTTCCGAATTCATTTTATGAAGCCAGCATAACCCTGATACCAAAACCAGGCAAAGATGTCAGAAAAAAAGAAAATTATAGACCAATATCTCTCATGAATATACATGCAAAAATTCTCAACAAAATTCTCGCCAATAGAATTCAGCAACATATCAAAAAAATAATACGCCACAACCAAGTAGGATTCATACCAGTTATGAAAGCATGGTTCAACATTAGAAAATCAATCAACATAATCCACCACATAAATAAAAGGAAAGAAAAGAATCACATGATCACTTCCACTGATGCAGAAAAGGCATTCAACAAAGTCCAACACACATTCCTGATAAAAACTCTCAATAAAATAGGTATAGAAGGGAAATTTCTCAACATAATAAAGGCCATCTATGCAAAACCAATGGCCAACATCATTCTTAATGGAGAGAGGCTAAAAACATTCCCCTTGAGAGCAGGAACAAGACAAGGATGCCCTTTATCTCCACTCCTATTTAACATTGTGCTGGAAGTGCTGGAAGTCCTAGCTAGAGCAATAAGGCAAGACAAAGAAATAAAGGGCATCCAAATTGGTAATGAAGAAGTTAAACTGTCCTTGTTTGTGGATAATATGATACTATACATAGAAAACCCCAAAGACTCCATGAGAAAACTACTGGGCTAATAGAAAGATTCAGCAGAGTAGCAGAACACAAGATAAACATAAAAATCAGTTAGATTCCCATACACCAATAAAGAGAACAATGAAAAGGAAATCAGGAAAGCAATACCATTTACAATAGCTCCTAAAATAATAAAATACTTAGGAATAAATCTAACCAGGGATGTAAGAGACCTATTCAAAGAGAACTATAAAACACTACTGCAAGAAACCAAAGGGATCTACATAAATGTAAACACATACCATGCTCATGAGGCACAGAAGTCCAGGGACAAGGACTAGAAGGCAGGAGGGGACTGGAAAGCTGGTGATAGCGAACCCAAGGATGAGAAGGGACAGTGTTGACAGGTCTTGGGGTTGTTAACCATTGTCATAGGGCAATATGTGTACTAACTGTTTAATGAGAAACTATTTGTTCTGCAAACTTTCATCTAAGGTACAACAACAAAAAAAAGAATTATCTATGTGAGATCAAACTGACAACAGCAACGCAAAAGGTTTGATGGGAAGCCTAGGGGGCAGTGAGTTGAAGAAAATGGTGATTGAATAATTTGGATAGGATAGTGAGAATAGCAGCACAACTGGAAGAATGTAATCGATGTCACCAAATTGTACATGTAGAAACTTTTGAAATGGTGTAACTTTGGCTACGCATATTTTCACCAAAAAAAAAAAAAAAGGTCCTCCAAGGTCGAGAAGAGAGAGGGTTGACATGTCGTGAGGTTGTTAACCAATGTCATAAAACAATATGTGTACTACTGTTTCATGAGAAACTATTTGTTCTGTAAGCCTTCACCTGAAGTACAATAAAAAACAAAAGAAAAAAGATAGAGAAAAATAAAAAATATATATTAGTGATTGAATGCAAAAGTGGAGCATGCCATTTTAGTGGAAAGAGATGAACTGGATTATAAATTTTTTAGTTTAGGCAGAGTACTAACATTTTTACTATATACCACATTTTCTACAAAAATAATATTCCATATATTCTACAACAAAGAAAATGAGTTGTTTCAATAGTCAATGTAATATTCTGTTGATTTTCCACAATGAAAAATCGACTTTCATCAATTTGCTTTAAACGGTTCACATTAAAAACAAAAAACAAGCCTCACAACAGGCTAAGAATAGAGAACTTCCTCAACTTGATAAAGAACATCTACAAAAAACCTACAGCTAACATTATATTTATTGGTGAGAGACTGGATGCTTTCCCCCTAAGACTTAAACAATGCAAGGATGTCCTCTCTCACCATTCCTATTCATCATCATACTGGAAGTTCTTTTTAATGCAATAAGACAAGAAAAAGCAACAAAAATCATACAGATTGCAAAGAAAGTAATGAAGCTATAAAACTTCTGTAAGAAATATAAAAGAAAATCTATGTTAGGTTTACTGGTAAGTTTTTAGATATAACATCAAAAGCATAATCCATGAATAAAAAAAAGATAATTAGTACTTTATTAAAATTAAAAACTTCTAATCTGTGAAAGAAATTGTAAGATAATAGAAGACAAGCTATTCATTAGAAGAAAATATTTCCAAAACACATTTGATAAAGGACTTATATTTAAAATATACCAAAAAAAAAAAAACCTTAAAAATTCAACAATAAGAAAACAACAATAACAAACAACATCTAAAGGTTAGGCAAAAGTTCTGAACAAACCTCACCAAAAAAGATATACAGATAGCAAATACAGATATATAAAGAAGCCAAACATGTCATTAGGATACATATGGATACACATAGAAATATATATATATTGGAGCCCTGGTGGCACAGTGGTTAAGAGCTATGGCTCCAAACCAAAAGCTCCGCAGTTCAAATCCACCAGCTGCTGCTTGGAAACCCCATGGGGTCACTATGACTATGAGTTGGAATTAACTTGACAGCAATATTTTTTTTTTAGGAGTATATACACATGTCAATGTATATGCATATAGTTCCTTGCTCTGTCAACCGAGATGATCCAGAAACAACAACATCCCAGTAGCACCAAGCACACCTAGCACCCAGATATTGGTTTCTAATACCATTCTCCAATAAAAGGAACCAGGGCTCCTGAGCAAAACGACATCTTGTAGTGCCAGAAAATAAGGAAGTGGTCAAAAAAAGAAAACAAAAAACCCATAATGATGGAGATATGCCAAGGGACACAGGAGCCGACTGAAAGAACGCCCAATGGCCTAAGCTGCAACAATTTGAGCAACAAAACAAATAAGGTAGTATTGGGTTATAACATAAAATATTTTTTAAAAATCCTTTAGTCCATACTAATAGAAATAAATGTTTGAATAAAAAAATGGGGTGGAATAGATAAATTCTCCATGCAGAATTCCAAATAATTTGTGTAGATACTCCACCCCCTCAAGGAGGTGGAGCATAACTCCCATTCCTTAAGCGTGGTCTGCACATGGTGATTTCCTTCCAAAGATAAGGTATGGGGTTGGGGGAGCAACTTTGCAGTCAAGCAACCTAACGAACACTACATCAGCCAGGTGATCAAGACTAAAATCAACAGTGATAAGTCATGTTGATATTAAGTACCCTTGATATACTGTGATGAGAATGGCACTTTACCTCTGTGGTCTTCCTCCCAAAAAACCCCAGTCTAATCATGAAAAAAAAAATCAGACAAATCTTAATTTAGGGACATACTACAAAATACCTGGCCAGTAATCTTCAAAACTTTCAAGGTCATCAAAAACAAGGAAAGTCTAAGAAATTGACACAGCAAAGAGCCTCAGAAGACATAACTATAAATGTAATGTGGTAACCTGGATGGGATTCCGGAACAGAAAAAGGACACTAAGTAAAAACTAAGGAAATCTGAATAAAGTAAGAATTTTAGATAATAATAATATTGGTTCATTGGTTGTGACAAATGTACCATACTAATGTAAGATGTCAATAATTGGGAACGCTGGGTATGGGGTATAGAACCCCTTCTACATTTTATAACCTCCTGTAAATATAAAACTATTCTAAAATAAAAAGTAGTTTATTAAAAGATAACAATAATAAACAAACCAAAAAAAAAAAACAACAGGAGGCTTAAGTTCTCCAGCCTAGCAGCTTCTTTCTTAATAATACAAAAGCCTTTGAGCCAAAAAACACTAAAACTAAATCACAAAAAATTAGAAAGCACTATAAAATGGCCCATGCAGCACATTGTCCCCTTTTTGAGTCCCTGAGTGGTACAAACAGTTAACATGTTCAGCTGCTAACTGAAAGGTTGACAGTTCGAGTCCACTCAGGAGTGCCTCAGAAGAAAGTCCTGGCGACCCACTTTCAAAAAATCAGCCATTGAAAACCCTGTATAGTTCTACTCTGACACACATGGGAGTGGCCATGAGTTGGAACTGACTAGGTAACTAATACTGGTTTAAAATGGTATTTAACTGAATGCTGGATATAGTCTTACTAAGTAAGTAGCAAGGAGCCCTCATGGCACAACAATTAAGTACTCGGCTGCTAACTGAAAGGTCGGAGGTTTGAACCTACCAGCAGTTCCATGGGAGAAAAGGCCTGGTGAGCTGCTCCCATAAGGATTACAGTCTAGGAAACCCTATCGGGCAGTTCTGCTCTGTCCACAATGTCGCTATGAGTCCGAATCAACTTGATGGCACACAAGAAGAAGTAAGTAGCAGGGATAAGACAGTGGATGGATAATGTAGGTAAAGGTCATCAGAGGAGCTTCCTGGAAGAAAATAGAACTTGTGGTGACTTTTAAAGAAGTTTAGAATCTGGCTAGGAGAAAAAGACATTAGAAGACAGCAAAAAAGAGAAGTAAGTAAAAGTCCCAGGACCAGAATATGTTTGGTTTGTGTGTGGGTGCGTGTGTTGTGTTGTGTGTGGAAATTCATAGATGTTAGAGTTGACAGGGGAAGAGAAAAACAGTAAGGCAATAAGATTTATTATGGGAAAATGTGGGATGAAATTTTGGAGAGGTAGGATGGATGCAGATTATCAGGGTCTTGAAAAGTGTAGACATGATCTGACACACAGTAAGAAGCCATTACCAATTTTGAACACGGAACTGCATGATCAAAGCAGTACTTTATAAAACTTAGAACCACATTAGTACATATTGTCTGGAAATAGAATAGCCTGGAAAAGAATCAGGCAGTTTTATAGATCTGTAAAGTCAAAACATGTTTTAAATCTCCATAGAGCTAAATTGAAGAACTCACAACACGTCATTTTCTTTCTTCCCTCTCTAAGGAATGCTAACACTGCAAGCGATAGTTTCACCATGTCTTTGTACATTGTTTTTAAAAGGTATATTAAAGAACAGCTATGCTCTTTTAATCTGAGGAGCTCTGTATACAAGGACTTCAACTCCTATCTAGAAATTTTATTGTGGCAAGTTTTTCTTCCAAAAGCATACAAGTATTTTTACTTGGTATGTTGTACATTCATTTCCAGTTTGGTCTTTCATATACTAACATAGCAGGGACTATTCCCCAAGAATTTTAAATGATTAAAAATTGAAAGCTAAAACCTTTAAACTCAGAAAAACTAGAGTAAGCTCTTGGCAGCTAACTGAAATGTTGGTTGTTTGAACCCACCCAGCAGCTCCGTGGGAGAAAGACCTGGTGATCTGCTTCCATAAAGATTACAGCCTAGAAAACCCTATTGGGCAGTTCTACTCTGTCACATGCGGTTGCTATGAGTCAAAATTGACTTGATGAACCCAACAATAACAGCAGAGTTATTTAGTGAAGCCTGGGAAAGAAAACAAAACTTTTCCGTCCAGTGGACATAGATTTAGCTTAAGGTTTATCTTATCACATAGTTTTTATCTCTACAAATGATAATGCAGGAACAAATGCATCTGTTTTGAACTATGGTTTCACGGCAAACCCTAAAAAGAATTTTCTAATAGTAAATGATACACTGGAGCAGATTATTAAGGAAAGTTATAGAGTTCCTAGTAGAGTTCTGTTAAGGTTGTTGCTGTTAACTGCCATAGAGTTGACTCCGACTCATGGAGACCTTACGTACAACAGAACAAAATGTTGCCGAGTCCTATTTCATTCTCACAATTGCCACAACGTTTGAGTCCATGTTGTGGCTACTGTGCTAATCCATCTCACCAAAGTCTCCCACGCCCTCATTGATGCTCTACTTCACCAAACATGGTATCCTTCTCTGTGAGTGGATCCTTCCTCATGACATGTGCAAGCAGATGAGTCAAACAAGTTATAATCCATAAGGTTTTCATTGGCTAATTTTCAGAAGTCAATTGCCAGGCTTTTCTTACTAGTCTGAATTAGTCTGGAAGCTCTACTGAAACCTGTCCACTGTGGGTGACCCTGCTGGTATTTGAAATACCAATGGCATAGTTTCCAGCATCCACGACACACAAGCCACCGCAGTACAACAAACTAACAAACAGGTGGTGGTCTATTAAGGTTGAGGAAGTCCAATCTGAGTTTAGGTGAGAGTCAAATATGTTATATATAGACGTGGCAGAGGCCTAGGCAAACTTGGGCTAAAGAAATATTAAAAAAAAAAAAAAGTATCCATTTTTTATATTTAAAATAAAATATCATTAGACCTTTACATGTAAGAGAAACTCAAGCTTCCCAGGGTGAGTCTGGCAGTCTGATGAGACAGACATCTGAAGAACTTACCTTGCAGGGTGGAGAAGCCAGGTGTGATGAGCGTAGTTCAGGGAGTAAGAGGAAGAGACAGTTCTGAAATTCTGAGTATGGAATGTTTCCTGTCACTCCGATTTATTTTCTAGTTTAGTTCCTACTGAATGTATTTATTTATTATTATTTTTTTGTTGAAGATATACACAGCAAAACATATACCAATTTGACAATTTTTACATGTACAATTCAGCGACGTTGGTTACATTCTTCATGTCTGTTGTGCTGACTGTCTCGATATCCTTTCCTGGATTGTTTCACCGTCACTCTCTAGAGCCAGGGAGGCTGAATGACACACAGAAACTATTGCCCTGAAGAAATCTTTCAAACTTAAACTATAAACTGAATCTACTCCCTGAAGCGATCTTTAAACCAAACAGTACTTTAGCTTAATTAGAAAAGAATGTCCACCTTAAGCATTGTGTTCTTTTAAAGAGTTATCTATATGAGATCAAATTGACAACAGCAACTGGAAAGGTTAGATAAGAAACTCAGGGGGCAGTGAGTTTATGTTGATGATGGTGAAACAATTCTGAATGTATTTTTAAAGGTTAATTAAAAAAAAAAAAGCTAAGAGCCGTTTGACTTAAACTCTAAAGCACTGGGTTCCATACTGCACTGTTTCGGAACTCCTCTGTCAGAATGCAGTCACGAAGGTCCTCCCCACCATCCACCGACCTCATCGCTCACCATCAGGCAGCTTTGGCACCAAGAAGGTTCCAGTAAGTGCCTCTGAGGTGTAGTACATCACCATGTAGGGGCAGTGTAAGGTTGATTAGGAGCAAAGGAACTGTTGGCAACAAATTTAAAATTTTAAAAACATAACTATTGCCATCGAGTCAATTCAGACTCATAAAAACTCAACAGGACAGAATAGAACTGCCCCCATAGGATTTCCAAGGCTGTAATCTTTACAAAAGCAGACTGCCACATCTTTACCCAGCAGAGCAGCTGGTGGGTTTGAACCACTCATCTTTCAGTTAGCAGCCGAGTGCTTAAGCACTGCTCCATCAGGGCTCCTTTTTAAAAACATACGGTGGATCAAACTAGGATGTCTGTGGACTATCAAAGACCATAATATCTAGTATCATAATATCTTCATTAAAATTTACCTAAAGTCTTTACCAGATCTAAAATGCTATGAATGCCAATTCGTTATTTCTCTTCTTTTAAAATGTTCCCATTTTCCTCAAAGGACATAGATGTGGCTTCTTTTTATCCTTAATTTGAAATACAATTTCAGGTAATTGGTCTTAATTCAGCATAAGATCGTGTTTGCCTTGAAACAGAAGGCAGCCACTTTAAAATTAATCCTTTATAAAACTTTCTTTCTTTTTCATTCTCAAAAGAGAAAGGAAATCTCTATACTTAAAAAATCTGCTACTAGGAAGAAACTATCAGTTAAACCTAATTTATAGGAAACAACCAATAACAAGGAAAACATTTGACTTTCTAGAAACCTTTAGGAAACCTCATATACTTACGTAAAGGACGATGCCTCAGAACTTAGCCCATTTCCCCCTTTTGCCAAAAAAGAAGGCACCGAGAGTTGATACTGACCTTGTAAACAGAGGAGCCAAAGTTTCTATAAAGCAAGGCTCTTAATTTCATATGGCAAAGAAGTAAAGCTTACTTTGAACACATCATCAGAAAAGAGTAATCACTAGAAAAGGACGTTATGTTTGGTAAAGTGTCAGAGAAAACAAGGGAAACCGTCAATGGGATGGACTGATGCAGTAACGGCAACAATGGACTCAAACTTACCAATGATCCTGAGGATGGCGCAGGGCCTGGTAACGTTTCGTTCTGTTACTCATAAGGTCACTGTTATGGATTGAACTGTGTCCCAGAAAAATATGTGTTGTAGATCCTAACCCCTATCCTGTGCATGTAATCACATTTGGGAATAGGGCTTTCTTTGCATGTTAATGAGGCTTTATCAGTACAGGGTGTGTCTTAAGCCAATCACGTTTGAGATATAAGAGTAGCTTAGGCACAAAGGAAAGCAGACACTGAGGAAAGACTTACATTATCTGAAGACCACAAAGGCAGACCAATCTACAAGCCCAGGAACTCCAAGGATGGCCAGCTAGGGAAGCTAAGACAAGGATTTTCCCCAGAGCAGACAGAGAGCCTTCCGCTAGCCTCCTAAACTGTGAGAAAGAAGCCCTGGTAGCACAATTAAGCACTTCGCTGCTAACTGAAAGACTGGTAGTTAGAAACCGCCCAACGGCTCCACAGAAGAAAGACCTGGCAATGTGCTTCCCTAAAGATTACAGCCAAGAAAACTCTGTGGGGCAGTTCTACGCTGTCACATGAGTTGGAATCGACTCGACGGCATACAGCAACAACAAACTATGAAAAGGAGTCCCTGGGTAGCACAAATGGTTGAGCGCTTGGCTACTAACTGAAAAGCTGGTGGTTTGAATCCACCCAGAGACGCATCAGAAGACAAGCCTGGAGACCTACGTTTGAAAGACCACAGCCATTGAAAGCCCTGTGGAGCAGTTTTACTCTTACACACATGGGGTCACCATGAGTCAGAGTCAACTGGGTGACAGTTGGTTGTTTGTTTTTCTGATTTAAACTTCGAGAAAATAAATTTCTGCTTTTAAAGGCACCCACTTGTGGTATTTCTGTTACAGCAGCACTAAGAAACTAAGACAGTCATCATTTAAGTCTGAGCCATCTCAACCAAAACTAACAACAAGTATACAGGAGTCCTTGATGATGCAAATAGTTAATGCACTCAGCTGCTAAACAAAAGTTTGGAAGTTTGAGTCTACCCAAGGCACGTTGGAAGAAAAGCCTGGCAATCTACTTCTAAAAATCGGCCATTTAAAACCTTATGGAGCACAGTTCTACTCTGAAACACAGAGTCACCATGAATCAGAGTCAATTTACAGCAACAGTTAGGTTGTTGCTGTATTTTAAGAAGTACAGGAGCCAATATCTGAATCTCCATGTCTTCTACCACTCTACGTGGCCTCACTACTGGTTGTGTTGTTAGGTGCGGTCGAGTCAGTTTCGACTCATAGTGACCCTTTGTACAACAGAACAAAACACTGCCCGGTCCTGCACCATCCTCACTACCGTTGTTGTGCTTGAGCCTATAGTTGCAGCCGCTGTGTCAACCCATTTCATTGAGGGTCTTTCTCTTTTTTGCTGATCCTCTGCTTTTCCAAGCATGATGTCCTCCAGGGACTGATGCCTCCTGATAACGTGTCCAAAGTATGTGAGACGAAATCTCACCATCCTTGCTTCTAATGAGCATTCTGGCTGTATTTCTTCCAAGACAGATTTGTTTGTTCTTCTGGCAGTCCATGGTATATTCAATATTCTTCACCAACACCGTAATTCAAAGGCATCAATTCTTCTTCGGTCTTCCTTGTTCACTGTCCAGCTTTCACATGCATGTGAGGCAATTGAAAACACCATGGCTTGGGTCAGGTGCACCTCAGTCCTTAAAATGACATCTTTGCTTTTTAATACTTTAAAGAGACCTTTTGCAGCAAATTTTGCTCAATGCAATGTGTTGTTTGATTTTTTAACTGCTGCTTTCGTGGGCGTTGATGGTGGCTCCAAGAAAATGAAACAGCTTCAATCTTTTCTTTGTTTATCAAGATGTTGCTTATTGGTCCAGTTGAGGAGTTTTGCTTTTTTTTATGTTGAGGTGTAATCCACACTGTACTAAATGATCATATATTCCCAACACATGCTAATTTACAGAGCAATCCTAACTGCAGTAAATCCTTCTTGTTGGTACAAGTTAAGATTTCTTTTGGCAGTGAATAACAACAAACAAACAATAGTTTAAATAGATAAAGTTTTTTGGGGGAGGGTTGTGTTTTATTTTATTTTGTTTTGTATAACCAAATTTTGGAGATAGCTGACTCTTTGTCCTCATTTTTATCCCTTCATGGTTGCAAGATGGCTTCACACCACCAGATATCATATTGTTTAGGTTGAAATAAGCAATGGAAGGGATCAGTAAGCTATGTTTTCATCTCTGTCCCTTTTATTAGGGAGCAAAGACTTTCCCGTAAGCCTCCAGCTAATTGGTCAGACCTTAGTCACACAGTCACCTTTACGTAAAAGAGGATGGGAAATTGAGTATATGACAAAGGAAAATAACACCGTCATGGTTTGCTCACAATAGGGACAAAAACATCATGACACTGAACTAAATTATGTTTCTGTCATCAAGGAAGAATGGGGAAATGGCTACTGGGTAGAACATGTCTACCAGAGCAACCCTGAGAGATACAGCAGAAGAATTTTTTTTCTTAAAAAAAAAAAAAAAGACATTCTTTACGGCAGTATTAGACTTAAACAGAAAAATTGTGCAGAAAGTACAGAGTTCCCATATATCTCCTCCCCCCACATACTGTTTCTCCTATTATTAATATCTTACATTCCTATGGTACATTCGTCATAATTGTGAAGCAATATTGATACATTAACTAAAGTCCATAGTTTACATTAGGGGTCACTCTTTGTGTTGTATAGTCCTATAAATTTTGACAAATGTGTGAACTCACGTGTCCACTGTAACAGTATCATACAGAATAGCTTCACTGCCCTAAAAATGTCCTGTGCCTCACTTATTCCTCCATCTCTTACCCCACCTAGCTGAACTCCAGGTAACTACGGATCTGTTTACTATTTCTAGAGTTGTGCCTTCTCCAGAATGTCATGTAATTGGAGTCATACAATATATACGTTTTATTCAGGCTGATTTCCTTTACTTAGTAATATGCATTTAAAGTTCCTCTACATCTTTTTGTAACTTAATAGCTCATTTCTTTTTATCTCTAAATAATACTTCCTTGTATGGATCTACCACAATTTATCGATCCATTCACCTATTGAAAGGCATCTTTTGCTTCCAGCTTTTGGCAATTATGAATAAAGCTGCTTTTAACATTTGCGGGTAGGCTTTTATGTGGGCCCACATTTCCAATTCATTTGAGTAAATTCCTGGGAGCATGATTGCTGGGTCATATGGTAAGGCTGTGTTTAGCTTTGTAAGAAGCTGCCAGACTCTTCTAAAATGACTGTACCATTTTGCACTCCCATCAGCAACGAATGAGAGACCCTGTTGCTCCATATGCTGTCCAGCATTTGGTGGTATCAGAGTTTGAGATTTTAGCCATTCTAACATGCATGTGGTGGTACCTCATTGTTATTTTAATTTACAATTCTCTAATAACATACGATGTGGAGCATATTTTCATATACTTATTTGTCATCCGTATATCTTCTTTGGTTAGGTATCTGTTCAAATCTGTTGCCCATTTCATAGCTGATTTCTTGTCTTCTTATTGCCGAGTTTCATTGTTTATTGAGGGTTTTTTTAATTGTTGTATTGTTTTTTATTGTATTGTTTTGTGTTTATTGTATTGTTGAATTTATTGTTAAGTATTTTCGAGGTTCGGATACAAGCCCTTTATCAGATATGTGTTTTGCAAATAGTTTCTCCAGCCTGTGGCTTGTATTTTCATCTCTTAATTATAAGGCTTTTAAGAATCCTTAAATGGTAACTCACTATTGGGGGCTGAGAGGGCAAAAGAAAGATGATTAAGACAATTAGCTACAAGAACAAATTTTTAAAACAAGGATTATTTCTCACTTGAGAAACTCAAGAAATACCAGTGGTTAAAATCAGAGCCCCTTCTGAGAACAAGTGACGCTGGCCAAATAAAAACCCACTTGACAATAGTGTTAATATGGACACAAGTAAGTATTTGCTGATCTGTGATGGATATTTGCCATGGTGTATTTAAATGCTGAATGGAATTGTTTCAACAAGATGCCTTATGAGCCAACAGTGACAAAATAAAATTTAGAAGAATAACAAAATAAAAAAAGACTTTTTAAGAAGTTGTCTTATGAACAGTTTTATCAAGAACAGAACTTCTTAAATTTTAAAATGCATACAAATTGCCTGGGAATATTATTCAAATTCCAATTCTGATTCAGTAGACCCGAGGTGAAGGAGGCCTGAGACTGAATTTCTAACAAGTTCCCAGGTGATACTGATGCTGCTGGTCCATGGGCCATACTTTGAATAGCAAGAATCTAGAAAACAATTCATATGTCTTTAATTATTTCACATGGTCATTATGAAGTTTACTTTTGGTTGAGATTTTTGCAAATAATCATCTTTGATCTTGACAAGAAAAATAAGAACTAGTCTCTGGGTTATTTAAAAGACCAGCTTGAATTATTGATTACTGCAGACATCACTTTCAATTCTTTCACATTGCTTCAGTCTCAATCAGGTAGCAGTCCCTAGCAATTCTTCCTTTTCATGTGATCCAAAAAAAAACATCTGTCATGACTCAAATGCCTTCTAAGAAAAGACAATTCTTTAAATGAATTCAGAAACCTCTTTTGTTCTGTTAAGCACCTTGATGGGTCTAGGTTCAAATATTTAGTTAGAAGCCCTTAACGTGTATTTACTAGTTCTCGATCTATTATCTTCAGCACGCCTTCCAGGTAAAGTACGAAATTAAAAGCAAGTTGTTCTCTATGCATCTGTCAGTTGCTGCTTAAAATTGACCTTTCAATCACCTGCTAGGTAGAACCAGGTTGGGGAAGAGAAAGTCACATGGCTCAAAAGGGATCAAGGTCTACCAGAAGGACATCAGGGCACATAGCCTGCTACAGCAACCTAATATTTACCCCTCCAGAGTGTGCAGGGAAACAGGAGGCTTTCTCTCAATAAACAGCAGAAATCTAAATCAAATACTTCATGTTTCCCTATTTGGGAGTTCAGAAGTCCTTAACAAAGTACACACATTTTGTTGAGGTTCTCTTAATGTTTGATGATGACTGAGAAGTCAAATACATTCAGGTACCTTCAAGGTTCTCTGTTTCGTCATGGGTATTATCTATACGAACTTATGCTGAGAGGGACAATCAGATTTAATAGCTGTAGACGCTGAATTGCACGGCATCTAAGAGCCAGAGTTAATATATAAATCTCTCTCTCTCTTCCTGCCTTCTTCTTTCTCTCTCTCCTACAGACTTCTCTGGCAAATCTTTACAAGATATTGTAAAGATATCAAGTCAGTACCAAAGAACACCACTATAGCTGGTTTAAGCAAAGGAATTTTTTTTTTAAGAATTTTTTTTTTTTTTTTTTTTTACAAAGCATCAAATGGCTTACAAATTAAGTAAGAGAGAAACAGTCCCTAAGTTGAGCTTCCATGAGAGATTCCCAGAGTCACATCAAAGAACTGGGCCACCAGGCTGCTGCCACCATAGGACATACACAGTAGCTGCTGACTACACACCTAGTCACAGCTGCAATCTGCACTAGTAGAACAGAGGCCTCCCTCATGCCTCTTGTGTGGAAGGAGCTTATCTATTTATTTTTGTATATTTCAATTTTTTTTTTTTTTGTACTTTAGATAAAGGTTTACAGAGTAAATTATTTTCTCATTAAACTATTACTACACATATTGTTTTGTAACATTGGTTGTCAACCCCACGACATGTCAATACTCTCCCCTTCTCGACCTTGGGTTCCCAGCTTTCCGGTCCCTTCCTGCCTTCTCGTCCTTTTCCCTGGGCTGGTGTGCCCATTTATTCTAGTTTTGTTTTATGGGCCTATCTAATCTTTGCCTGAAAAGTGAACCTCAGGAGTGACTTTAGTATTGAGAAACAATGTCCGGGGACCATACTCTCAAGGTTTTTCCAGTCTCTGTCAGGCCAGTAAGTCTGGTCTTTTTTTTTTTTTTTTTTTTTTGTGAGTTAGAATTTTCTTCTACATTTTTCTCCAGCTCTGTCCGGGACCCTCTGTTGTGATCCCTGTCAGAGCAGTCAGTGGTGGTAGCCGGGCACCGTCTAGTTGTGCTGGACTCAGTCTGGTGGAAGCTGTGGTAGTTGTGTTCCATTAGTCCTTTGGGGTAATCTTTCCCTTGTGTCTTTGGTTTTCTTCATTCTCCCTTGTTCCAGATGGGGTGGGGCAATGGAGTATCTTAGATGGCCACTCACAAGCCTTTAAGACCCAAGATACTACTCACCAAAGTAGGATGTAGAACATGTTCTTTATAAACTATGTTATGCCAGCTGAGCTAGATGTCCCCCAAGACCATGGTCCTCAGCCCTCAGCCCAGTAATTCGGTCCCTCAGGAAGTCTGGATGTGTCTGTGAAACTCCCATGACCTTGCCTTGGTCAAGCTGTGCTGACTTCCCCAGTATTGTGTACTGTCTTACCCTTCACCAAAGTTACTACTTACCTATCGTCCAGTTATCGTTTTTCCCTCCCCACCTCTCCCCTTCCTTGTAACCATCAAAGATTGTTTCTTTCTGTGTGTAAACCTTTTCATGAGTTTTTATAATAGTGGTCTCATACAGTAGGGAGGAATTTATCTTAAGAATAAATGAAGACGAAATTATCCCTTGAGGTCACCATTTAGCTAAATAAACAGATTGGCTTATAAAATAAAAAATATCACCTGTGATATCATCTATAAGAGGCAAAATGGTCAAAAATTACTCTAAAGCAAAGATGAGAAGGTAAGGGAGCAGGGAAACTAGAGTACTAGAAATAGTACAACCAGAACAGAATGAATTAGAATGATGACACGTTTTGGAAAATGTAACAAATATTCTTTGAATAATTTGTGCATAAATTGTTAAATGGGAACCTAATTTGCTGTGTAAATTTTCACCTTAAACGCAATAAAATATTATTTTAAAAAAAGCATACATAAAGAAATAGGCAGGTTTGTCATACACAAACTCATTTCATTTATTGCAAGGTAGTCATGGCAAGGCACACCAAGTAAGACCACAAGACATTCACTTAGAACCAGAGAATCAGAATTGACAATTACAATGTTAGTTTAAATGCTAGAGACCAAATCTTTAGACCTCAGGCTTTTACCTTTAACAAGTGGTCCCAGGGAGGAGACTTGACCACCCCTCGAACTCAGAGGAGGTCCCCCCAGCTAGGGTACGAGGTCAGTTGTGGCTGGCGAGCCGTAACTCAGCAGGCTTCTCAGTCTTCAGACAGTCAGAGAGAACTTTTGCTTCTGTCTTCTTCTGGGAAAATGAGTAGAAATCCATGGGTTTATATACCATGTGTGCTGTCATTTTTAATTATAATTGGTATATTTTATTGCCAGTTAGGAAATTGTTATATTTGTTAGTTTATAGAGATTTGAATTATTGTCAATTAGGGCATGACATATTTATGTTCTTGTGTACTATATATGTTTTAAGGCCAAGTTGATCAAAAATCATGGGAATTGTGACATATTTATGTCTTGTTAATTTATGGAGATTTGATTAATGTTACATTCTGTTATCACAGAGTACAAGAGCACAGCCTAATTTAGGGAGGTTATTTATGACCTACTTCACATACTTCTATTGTCTGTTTTCAAGGTTAGAACAACTTTCTAATGACTTATATACAGTTAATGGTTAAAGAGCATTATAAAAGTATACAAGTTTTTATTTCTTTTTTTTTTTATTGTTGTAGTTTAAATGAAGTTTACATTTCAAGTTAGTTTCGCATAAGAAAATTTATACATACATTGTTATGTGACCCTAATTGCTCTCCCCATACTGTGACAGCACATTCCTTCTTTCCACCCCTGATTTCCCATGTCCATTCAACCAGCTCCTAACCCTCTCTGCCTTCCCATCTCACCTCCGGACAGAAGCTGCCCATTTAGTCTCCTGTATCTACTTGAGCTTAGAGGCACACTCCTCATGGGTATCACTTTATGTCCCACAGTCCAGTCCAATCCCTGTCTGAAGAGTTGGCCTCGGAAATTGTTTTAGTTCTGGGCTAATAGAGAATCCAGGGGTCATG
>NW_004444092.1:4811027-4843180 GCF_000243295.1 Trichechus manatus latirostris
ATTTGATGTTCTAGGGTTTCAGGATTGTTGATTCTCTGTTTGGCTTAGTTTTTCGGATCTTTGTTGTGGAGGGACGGCGTGGTGCTTCTGCCTAGACCGCCATCTTGCCGGGGTCCCCTGTTGAGAATTTTTGCATCAACATGTTTTTATTTCTAAGTTCAGAAATTCTCTATTTCTAACTTCGCATTATAAGTGATTACATAGGTGTTTAAAAGTATTATAAAAACATCTTAACAGTGAAAAACACGTTATAAGAGCATACACAACAGTGTCTTGTGTGATTTGAGAACATTAGAAAAGTATATGCAATACTTCTCATCACTACTTCAGTTCTGAATTCAACTTTCTTATAAGTGCATCTCACTGTTGTTGTTGTTGTTAGGTGCCATTAAGTTGATTTAGACTCATAGAGATCCCATGTGACAGAGTAGAACAGCCCCATAAGGTTTTCTAGGCTGTAATCTCTAAGGAACAGATCACCAGGTCTTTCTCCCCTGGAGCTGCTGGGTGGGTTCAATCTACCAACCTTTCAGTTAGCAGCTGAGTGCTTAACTGTTGTGCCACAAGAGTTCTAAACCCTTTGCAGTTGAGTGGACTTCGACTCATAGCGACCCTATTGGACAGAGTAGAACTGCCCCCATAGGGTTTCCAAGGAGCAGCTGGTGGATTTGAACTGCTGATCTTTTGATTAGTAGCCACACTGTTAACTACTGAGCCACCAGGGCTGCCACCAGGATTCTAAAAGAACCTAAATCATATCCAGAACTCTAGCTGCCTTACATTCTTTAAAATGTTACTTTTAGCTTTCCAGCCTCTGCAGTTTAGGAAAGAGGTTGAAAAGATTCTTGAGTGAGTAAAACTATAGTGCTAGCCATAATAAGCACAACAAAATGGGCACAAGATTCAAACTCACTCAAACTAATCTGTTAAATCCAAGTTTGGCCTTTCCTAGAATGTCACCCAAATGATAAACTAATTCACACATGTGGACACAGCTGTAAAGATAAGTTGTCAGTCTACCCTCCTGGCTTCTGCCTTCCCTCCGTCAGCATTCTTTTTCCAAGGCCAGCTTGTCTTCCTGAGGCAGCTCAGTCTTTCCATGGCCAGTCTGCGGCACCTCCTTCCCTGGGTCCTGCCTCACAATCTTAATTATCCTCTTCCTTGAATCCCTGCATGTACTACGTTTTCCTCTATCCCAACCTCGGAAAAAAAAAAAAAAAAAAAAAAACTAGTTTGATCAAAGTTCCTTTTCTTGGCTATTTAACTTGACAAACAATTTGTGCCAACTTATTAATGAATAAATGAGTAACACCTTGGGATATATTTAAGAATATTCTATAAACAGTTGACTTAAAGTGGACTTACTCTGAAAGTGAAATTTAGACACTGTAGTAGCTTAGTAGCTTAACTGACAAGAACTTTCTGGGCAAGATGGCAATGTGGATTTTCAACATTCTAGAACTCCAGTATATTGATTATTAAATATCAAAACACCAGTATTTTTGTGATTATTTTGTGTGATTATCTCAGTATCTTAAAAATCTGAATTGTTTATGTTCTGATAGCATAAACCCAGACAGTTTAACCCAGCATTAAAAGACTGGTGGCATAGTGGTTAAGAGTTCAGCTGCCAACCAAAAAAAGGTCAGCAGTTCGAATCCACCAGCTGCTCCTTGGAAGCCCTGTAGGGGCAGTTCTACTCTGTCCAAACGGGTCTCTATGAGTCAGAATTGACTTGAAGGCAATGAGTTTGGTGTGGTTTAGTTTAGAATTTCTCAGGGCATCCCTGGGTGACACAAATGGTTAAGCACTGACTACTAGCTGAAAGGTTGATGGTTTGAACCCACCCAGAGGAAGACAGGCCTGGTGATCTACTTCTGAAAGATCACAGCCTTGTGAAAACCCTATGGAGCACAGTTCTACTCTGACACACATTGGGATCGCCATGAGTCAGAATTGATTGGACAGCAACTACCAACAGCATGATCTTCAAGGTCTCCCAGCTGGTAAGTGCAGAAGACTGGAACACTAACCGAGATTTTCCAGGATCAAATTCACTCTAATCCTACTTCTTCAAAGTTTTTCTTGGTGGTGGTGGTTTTTTGTTTGTTTGTTTGTTTTTGTTTTTAGGTTTCTCTGAATATGTAAAGAAGCAGAGCCTCCGGAACGAAGAATCTGCCTTACCCCCAAGATATCAGCACTGTCAAATGAGGTCAAGTTAATAATGAAAACAGTCAGGGTTGGTGACGGAAACACCTTATCTGTTTGATTTGTTTTTGTTTGTTTGAACAAAGACCATTTCATAGCAGAAGCTAAGAACCTGGTATCTAGCAAGTTGACTGCTGGGCCTTAAGTAACAAAAACTACAGCTCACTGTCAATAAAAATACTGTAGTCCAACAAATATAAAAATGTCTAAGAGATCTTTATATTATCATACAAGAGATTGGACTATTTTTAGATAAAATATTCAGAGGAAAATATTTGGATTTAGTTTGTATTTGTCTCTTCATTTTTCTCTGACTAGTATAAAACATTAAATAAAAAAAAAAACTTTTCTAGTGACTGGAAAAATTTGTCCAAAAAATGGGCTCATGATAAAAAATGATACCATTGATGCACATTGTTCTTAAAATCATAACTGGAAAAATATAATAATTTAATTCATTTTTAATTTTTAGGATTGATTTTCTTCATTTCAAGTAACATTTAGTATACTTACTGCTTTTTCTGCTGATAATTCAAATTAGAATGATAATCTATATTTAGCACTTATATTTTTGAAATTTAAGTTTTATTTAATGTTATGTAATAGGTTTGTACATTTTTATATGGAAATACATCAAATATTTAATTTCAATGATTTAAACATTTTTCCAGCATTCTAAACAGTTTTTAAATAAACATGGGGTTTAATACCAGTGTATCAATTCATTATGAAATAAATCTTAAAATACAGTATTGTCATTTTGCTCCAATATTGTAATCATAATTTTCCATAGCACTTGTCAAATAGTGCTGAATAAATGACATCCAACCTTGGTTGACTGAACATGCAGATCAACACTTAGTTTACTTTTTTTGATACACTCCTCCTCAATGCCTTTCTTCTTGTGACCAACATTCCTTAGCTCTTCTTCCCAGTGTTGTCTCTAATCCTACAACCTTGGAAAGGGGAGAACAGCCATTTCTTAAACATCAGCTGTGTGCCTAGCAGTGTGCTATCTGCTTTACATAATCATCTCATTTAATCTTCACAATGGCTCAGTGTAGTCTTTGTCAAAATCCTCATCTTACAGGTGAAGAAATGGATGCTAAGAGGGGTTAAATAACACGTGAAATATCACATTGCTCTGAATGTTCTCGATCCAGGTCCAGTGGTTTCTTCCTTCTACTTCACTATATCAGGACTCCTGGTCTCCTCTTTGAGTAATAAACCAGTTGCTGTCGAGTCAACTCTGACTCATGGCAATGTGTAGAACTGCTCTATAGGGTTCTCAATGGCTTATTTTTTGCAAGTAGATGACCAGATTTTCTTTGCAGAAGACACCTTTGGGTGGACTCGAACTTCCAACGTTTTGGTTAGCCAAGAATAAGCCTGCAAAAACTGCTCTGTTCATATACCTGTACAAGATACCTTGTTTTAATAATTTACACTATTTTTCCAATAATTAAATAACATTCTTCTTCAACCAGATGGCAGATGAGACTAGATGACCTTTGTGGACCTCTCAATCCCTGGAAGTCTATAAAATGTCAGAGAAGGCAGAGGCCTAGAATAGCAAAAGGAATGTGGAATGTGGTTAAACAGCCCAGAAAAGATTCTGAGAAGGCATTCATGAGGAAAAAGGACATTTGAAGACAAAATGAACACATTATGCTTTTCCCAAACAAAAAATACAAATTGAATCTTGTTTAGTCTTTGATATTGAAACATATGTACACATTTTCAGAATATTTATTCTCTTTAAGTAACCAGGAATTATTTACCATCTGAGGAATGGAGAGAATATTGAAGTTATCTCGGATTTTATTTTACTTGAATCCACAATCAGTGCCCTTGGAAACGGCAGTCAAGAAATCAAATGACAAAATTACATTGGGCAAATCTGCTGCAAAAGACCTCTTTGAAGTGTTAAAAAGTGTGTAAAAAAGCCACAGTATTTTCAATCATCTCGTATGCATGTGAAAGCTGGACATTGACTAAGGAAGACCAAAGAAGAATTGAGGTCTTTGAATTATGGTGTTGGTGAAGAATATTGAATATACCATGGACTGCCAGAAGGACGAACAAATCTGTCTTGGAAGAAGTGCAGCCAGGAAGTTCCTTAGAAGCGAGGATGGTGAGGCTTTGTCTTACGTACTTTGGACATGTTATCAAGAGGGACCAGTCCCTCGAGAAGGACATCATGCTTGGTAAAGTAGAGAGTCAGTGAAAAAGAGGAAGACCCTCCATGAGATGAACTGACACAGAGGCTGCAACAATGGACTCAAAGATAGCAACGATTGTGAGGATGGCACAGGACCAGATAGCATTTCATTCTGTTGTACATAGGGGCACTGAGTCAGAACAGACTCGATGGCACCTAACAACAACAACATCTGAGGGAGGAGGGCCCAGATGATGCAAACAGTTAACGCACTTAGCTGCTAACTGGAGGGTTGAAGGTTTGTGTCCACCCAGAGGCACCTCGGAAGAAAGGCCTGGTGATCTACCTCTGAAAAATCAGCTATTGAAAACCCTATGGAGCACAGTTCTACTTTGACACACCTGGGGTCACCATGAGTTTACAATGAGTTGGAATTGACTCAACAGAAGCTTTTATTATTTTTTAACCAGTTGTGGGGCACCAAGTAGATGCTAAATGTTTTAATTTGCCAGCAGTTTATTGAACACTCTGAACTCAACAGAGTTTAAAACTGATAGAGTGTAATTTTCTCCAATCCCTCCTTTAAAACATGCTCCATCGAATCTCCCCTTCCCAAGACTTTATGGCATCTCAAGCAGATCCCAGCTTTCTAACCTTTTTTAAATTGTAAAACATGATAGTCCAATACCCTCAGCTTCAATTTCTCTTCCCATTTAAATGTCCGTCTCTTCCTAGGCCCAGTGGTAGGCCTGAGGCATGAGTGTGGGCAGGGAGAAGAGTTCTTTCTCGGCCCCTCCTCCCCTCCCGCCTCCCCTGCATCTTCTGGGCCTCTATGTTGAGGACAAGAAGGCAAAACTTGTAAAAAGGAGCAGATATGTTTTTATTTACCAGTTGCTGTTGTGATCTCTGCCCTCCTCATGGCAGGCATCCAAATACTACATTTCTTGGGAGATACTCGAGGGTTCTTTGGAAGACCTTTTAGGGACCTCTTCACTGCCCAGTTCCCTCTCATAGGAAATCAGCTCCAATGGACCTCTTCCAAACTCCCTCAGCCCCCATCCCTGTAATCTACCCTACAGACTTTTGCTGCTGGGTTCTCCTCTCTTGGTGAGTCACAATTTATGATGGGGTTCAATTATGACAGGTCAAGCCTGATATCTTCTGTGGTGTCCTGCCAGACAATGGGGAGGGGGTGTCCTATTCCCCTGCTGTTCAGTTTCTCTGCCTTGAGTTCCCTTCCTAAATCTCTTTCCCTTTGATCAGTCACAAAGGGCAGGTCAGCAAGTCCATTGCCTAAGAAAGTATCCAACTGAAACATGGGATTCCAGACTCAAATTCTTGCAGGCACCCTCAGTCTCTACAAATCATTTTCCTGGAGGATCCCTTTTGTCTTATTTTAGAAGGACCACCCCTCAAGAGGGGAAGGAAAAAACACAGACTCTTTCTCAGGCTGAGGATTTACAATTTAATTGTTCCTTCAGAATTAGAAGCTAATGACCCAGCATCTAGCAAGTTGGTTGCTAGGCCTTAAGTAACAAAAACTACAGCTCATTGTCAATAAAAAATATTGATAACTAGGATAGCAGAATGGATTTGCCTCTTAATAAGTCCCAATCATCAATTTGTCCCCTAAATACCACGTATTTGTCTACAACTTTGAGACTAAGTTTCCAATTCTAGAATAAGAATAGATTCACTCGGTATCCTATCTCACACAGTTCATCTGAACTCCACCCAACTCTGCAAGATAGGTTTTGCTATGCCTTAGAAAAATGAAGTACAAAGCATAATTAATGTTACTCCATGAGAGCAGGGAAATTCCATTACCTCACATCATGTCTGGCACATTAATACCAAAAAACCAAACCCATTGCCATTGAGTCGATTCCGACTCATAGCGACCCTATAGGACAGAATAGAATTGCCCCACAGAGTTTCCAAGGAGCGCCTGATGGATTCAAACTGCCAGCTTCTTGGTTAGCAGCTGTAGCTCTTAACTACTATGCCATCAGGGTTTCCTGGCACATTAATAGGACTCAATAAATATTTATTGAATGAATTCTTAACAACACTCACACAGGTCATTCACCCCTGAGCTTTCCTATTTTGATTTGCTTGATAAGCAATAAGGATCTGTGTGACATTTATCATTCCTAACTGGAGCCCTCGTGGCATAGTGGTTAAGAGCTTGGCTACTAACCAAGAGGCTGGCAGTTCGAATCCACCAGCTGCTCCTTAGAAACCCTATGGGGCAATTCTACTTTGTCCTACAGGGTTGCTATGAGTCATAATCAACTAGATGGCAATGGGTTTGTTTTTGTTTTTTCTTTAATTGCCTTAGATTCTCAAGTTTAGTGCTATAAGGGCTGATTAGTTACTTTTAGGGACTTTAAACTCAAAAAGTATTCGATGGATGGATGGAGATAGATGGAGTGAATGCCTACATTTCAGGTAGTTGACACAGTGTGAATGTACCTTGGTTAATGGCAATTTCATAAACCAAGAAAAAAGTTGAGTCTTAGAACCTTACAGAACTATCCAAATGGCTTTCAAACAAGTAGCTATATCCCATTCAAATATGGCGAAGATGTGAAAAACTCACTTAAAAATATCTTTGTTTAAAAATTGACACCTGATTCTTACAGGTATTTTTATAGGGAAGGAAACATTTTTAAATGTTCTGTTTTAGAGCTGGCCAAGGTGAAGAAGCTGAGGTTTTAGGAAGATCCTGGGGGAAGGGATAGGGAGAAACCCACCACCTCTAAGGGCAGAGTCAAGTTTTCTCTAAATTTTGCCTGCACTGGCAGAATTTCAAGTAACCTTTGCATTCCTTGCCAAAGCTAGAGCAGAGGGCTAACTTGGGCCTCTTGCAATTCTAACTCTGCCTAAACCTTTTTGAAATGGGAAAAGTTGCTGGCTGGTCTCCAAAGGCTCCTACCTCAAAAAGTCCATGGCCTGAGGCTCTGAGACACAAAACAAATGAGAGTTGTTGTTGTTGTTGTCAGCTTCCATGAAGTCTGCCCAGACTCATGGCTAGCCCACGCACAATGGAACAAAAGGCTGCCCAGTCCCATGCCAACCCCTTGATCAGTTAGGAATGGAACCCATTGTGATCTGTAGGGTTTTCATTGGCTGATTTTCAGAAATAGATTGCCAGGCATTTCTTCTGAGTTTATCTTAGTCTGGAGCTCCACTGAAACCTGTTCAGCATCATAGCAACACAGAAGTCTTCACTGATGGATGGGTGGCGGCGACAGGTGAAGTGCACTGGCAGGGACTCAAACCTGAGTCTCTGGCATGGAAGGCAAAAATTCTACCACTGAACCACCAAAACCCCTAAATGAGAGTAAAAGGAATATGTTTGCATTTGAATATAATCTCATTTTTGATAGTGAGATTACAGTTGTCCAAAGAGATATAGTGGCCTTTAGTAATAATTTTAAAAGTAACCAAGGGGTTGAAAAGAGCAGGGAACAGTCTGTAGGCCTGCTTTGGGAGGCCAGGGGAGCAGGGAAGGGCAGTGGTACACAGAGTCCCCCTCAGAGGCAGAAGAGAGGACTTGGTTTCTATTCTTGGCAGAGATCTGACTCTCATAAGTTTCTGGCAACTTCCCAAAGAGAACAGCATGTTCCCTGCAGTGTATAAAGGGCTTTAAAAACATGTTTGTGTATGCAACTCAGTAGGCAGGGCATGGGTTAGTCACTCCGTGTCACCTACTGCCTCTCTGGAGTGTCAGGAGGAAGTCTTTGGCTTCAGGCCTGCTTTGCAAATCCTCGTAAGCTGGCTGGCGCACAAGTACAGTCTAGGCACATTGCTGTTGTTTCTTTGATGCCCAGGCAATAGGTGCAGAGATAAATTTTTAGGGAACCTGAACGTTCCTGCAAACTATACAAAAGATGTTCTATTGCAAGGAGTAAATACAGACTGGGTCTCCACTAACCTCTTACAGTCACAAAGGCCACCTTTGGAAAAGTGCACCGTTTGCCGGCTAGGCACAATTACTCACCCTGTGGGAGATAAAATAACACAGATTAGTACCAGTGCTGGGTACTGCCAGTTTGGACATACTGACTCACTCCTTGCTCCTCACACTCCCTTTTCTGGAGAGTGAAATCTGAGCAGAGAGAGAGATTAGTTCATTCTGACTTGAGGGGGCCCTGAGTGGGCTGCCAGAGTTTCCAGCAAATAGAAAAGGGTCATTAAAATGACAGTGAGCTCCTAGGCCCTCTGGGCAGGCAGCCTCCATCCACCTATCTTAGATTCTAATAGCAAACAGCAGCCCATATATTGCGGGTTATCTGAGGGACAAGGAGCACTCGTGATACAATGGTTAAGCACCCAACTGCTAACTGAAAGGTTGGCAGTCGTTCTGTGGGAGAAAAGACCTGGTGATCCGCTCCCATAAAGATTACAGCCTAAAAAACCCTATGGGGCAGTTCTACTCTGTCATGTAGGGTGGACATGAGTCAGAATTGACTTGATGGCACACAACAACAATATCTTCGGGACAGGCTATTGAAGATCATAAGGTTTCATCATTACAGACCTAATCTTGCGGGCAAGGTGAGTCTATAAAAATTAGGGTCTGTCATAGACTTTTTGGAAATAAAAACTAGTGGGATTCCCCCCTCTTCTAATACATCCAGCACTTCTTGAACCACTCTCAACACGTCTCTCTTCACATGGTCTTGCTTTTACGTACTGAGTTAAACATATGACTACTGTCTGACCTATCACTTCCACTGAGATATTTACCCAAGGGGAATGAAAACATGCGTCCAAATAAAGACTTGGAAAAGAATGTCTATAGTAGGTTTGTCTACTATTACCAAAAACTAGAAAAACTCAAATGTCCATAAGCAGGAGAATGGATACACATATTGTGGCACATTCACACAATGAAACACTACCGGGCAATGAAGAGAGACCAACAACTGCAAGGTGCAGACACATGGATGGATCTCCAGAATATTATGTTAAGATGAAGAATCCAGACACAAAAAGAGTGTATGCTGTATAATTCCATTTCTATGAACTTCACAAACAAGTAAAACTAACTTCTGGTGATAGAAGTAGTATCGTGGTTGTCTATGGAAGGTGAGGCTTTACTGGAAAGAGGCAGAATGGAACCTCCTAGGATAATAGATGTGGTTTTTTGTTTGTTTGTTCTTAATTGGTTGTGTATCTTGTAAAAATTTATTGAATTATATACTTAAAGACTGTGTATTTCTCTGTATGTAAAATTTTTTTAAAAAAACCTGAATAGATTACAGTTCCTTCCATTAAGGAGGTTACAGCCTAGAGTGGGAAACAGACATTTACAACACTAGTCACTATGAATTTGAATCAACTCGACAGCAGTGGGTTTGGTTTTGGGTATGATAAGTGAGTCACTTACCCAATTACCTCGTAAAAGCTTTGAGAGGGGAAGGTGAGGAGTGGATACTAGTATTTTTACACAGCCTCAGGTGTTCTAACGTGCAGCCCCTGGTGTGTGAGACAGAGGCCTAACTGGTGTCCCACAAGGTCCAGGACCTTATCTGTTGTTATTCTCCATTGAATCCCCAGCACCAGGTACAGGGTTGAACTCTACAAATATTTGTTGAATAAATGACAAAATTCTACACTCAAAAGAAAAGTCAGTAAGCGTTACTGCCTAATTCCTTCTTGCTTTAATTTACATAATGACTTACTACGAGCATGTGAGAGGATTGAGAATAGAACTCAAGGATGACAAATAGATTTCATCTTGCCTATCAACTCCAAACAATTGACAGCGGCAGGCTAGCCCACTGTGTTGAGGAGAATTCTGAGGCTGAGTCTGGGTTAAATAGGAATGAACATTATGACTGGTTACTATTACCTGTCATAGGTGTGGAAAATGATGCACCATATGTTAGCTATCCCAGGAGAGCTCACCTTTAAATGATGTACACTATCTAAATAAGGAAAGTAAGCAATACATATAGAGGCAGCATATGTTGACATGGGGTGATCAGGCCTGTTGCAATGCAGAAAAAATATTTAAAGACTATTGAAACCAATTTAAATATCAACATATTGATAGAGCGCCTATATTGTTTTATTTAGATGTGGCTAACATCTACATATGGACAGGTTTCCTCTTGCAGGCTACAACACATACTGATGGAGTTGTAGGATAGATACATCCATAGAGTCTACTCATCTGTGTTTGCTAGATGTATGTATGCTTAACCTTTTCTGGAATAAGTGAAGTCTGTAAGTAAGTCACTTATAAGAAATCTAGAATTAAGCAGGAAAATTCAAACAGGGTAGGACCGTAATAATAATAACTCTATTACACTAAACACCCTCAAGATCTTATTTTATTTAATCCCCCCAAAGAATTCTACAATGACACTATTATTGCCTCTTATTACAAAGGTAAAGACTGAGTCTCAGGGAGTAAGCCACCGAGAGGAATTAGAACTACAACGTGTCTGAAGCCATTAGTCTGTGTGGTCAACTATTCTGTTATACTATCTCAGGAACGAATCTTTTGTGCATTTGCTAAAGGGAGCACCTTATGACCTTACTGATGGAGCTGCCTGACTCTTGACGCAGCAATCTGTGGGAAGGTTGTAAGCCAGATCAGCTGGATGATAGGACCTCTTCCCTAGTATTACCCAGGCAGACAGAATGTACCTGATTCTGTTGGAGGCTTTTTTCCTCGTTTTGTCTTCGGTAGTTTTTGCTTCTATCTTGGCTCTGATCTTCCACCTGTGATCTATTGCTGGAAAGAATAGATAAACCATAATCATGGCTTTCAGATTGGGAACAAAGAATCAAAAGATCAGAGATGGAGAAAGAAGCACACGATTTTCCAGGTTCTGGATGACTAAAGTATAAATTTCACGCATTCAAAGCAAAATTTTGCAGAAGACACGGGTTCAGTCAGTTGATGGTCTCCAGGAATGCCCCAACATGGCCTCTGGTTGCTTACACTGAGATCTTAGCCAAGCAAACAGGGGTCAAAAACACACTCAAGAATGAGGGCTAGAAATGAGCAGGGAAGGAGAGTGAGGGAAGAAGAGAAGGAAGGGAATAAGGGAAGGAAGCAAGAAAGAAGGGAAATTAAATGAGTGGAATTACTAATAAATTGTTTATTTCAGTGCTACACAGAGAGAAATTAACTGCAATGTCTTTCTTTTTTTTCTTCCCAATTATACGTATATAGATTATATCCACAGGATATAAACCTGTGGTTCCAAGATTTCTCCCTGATTCCCAGATCTCTTTTCAATGAAGGGCAGAGCAGATTTCCTTGAAACTATAGAATTTAGAGAAAGTTGCTACAAAATATCCATTTGCCTTCCTTGAACGTTCAGGTTTAATTTTCTTCAGAGCTGCATTTTAGAATTAAGAGCATCTAGTAATTCCAGAGCTCTGGTTCATGGCAGAGAGAAAGTTCTCGTATAGTGTCCCCTTCAGGCCAAACTACCATGAGCAGAGAACCAATAACAAAGTTGGCTTGGAATAGTTTGCTTCAGACAGTGAGTTTGTAGTGAAGGAAAATCTTACCATTAAAATGTAATAAAAATTGCAAGTCAGTTCTCTGGCCTGTGTACATGAACATTTTAGAAACTCTATGCATCCTTTAGCATAGTCTACATAATCCCTCCCCCTCCCCTTCAAAGTACAAGTATACACGATCTGAGTATTTATTAGGATTCAGCTATAGGCAAGATGCTGCATTAGACACTTTTCATGCATCATTTACAAGAACCTTGTAAATTAGGTATTTAATCACTATTTTCCAAATTAAGAAATTGACACTCAGGTTGAGGAACTGACCTAAGTTCACATAGATTTTAAGTGGCACAATCAAGATTAAAACACAACTCACTGAATTCCAAAGTTCATCTTTTTTCCCGTCTGCCATGCTGCGTTGCTAATACATGGGAGCAAACACTTTTCAGTTCCTACGTCTGAATCTTTACCCGAGGACTAGTCAAACGTTACTTAGAGACAATTTATTAGATGCTACCTAAACTTTCCCTGATGGGTCATCCTAAGAAGAGCTCTTTCACTGCCCCTCTGACTCCAGCAGTATTGGGAGCTCTGGGTCCCCTGAAGGACTGTAATTATGTTAGTGCTTCTGTAAACAATTCATCACTTGAACTCTACCACGTAGAGAACTACAGGCCGTCCTAGAATTCCAAATTTCACCTTTATTCGGTCATTCTCTGACACCCTGGAAGAAAGTCTTTCTCTCCTTTATGCAATTAAAAGCAAAGCAAAACAGAACATAATTTAGCTTTTGTTTAAAAGAAAGAAGACAATGTAAGTCTAAAATCTCTTTTTTGTTCAAGAGTAAATCGTTCCATATGATTAGCGGGTCCTATATGAGAAGAAAAAGGTTAATGATGTCATGCTTAGATTTTTTTTTTCAGATCAGAATATTCAGAATTGTTTCTTTTTCTGCATGGAAGGGCAGTTTAGGGTGATGGTCTAGGCAATCATCTAGTATCAAACATCATGAAGATTCTCTGAAAATGATAAAGGAACCTATAAATGTTACATAGTGGTGTCATAATTATTATTGCTATAAAAGTAATAGGGTTGAAATAAGAGTAATTATGATAATAATAAAAATACCATTGGCTCCTCATGGTGCTTCCACACACATGGTTCAAGACCTTTTATCATTTGGCCCCACCCAAACCTTTCAATCTCATCCTCTATTCTCGACAACAAACGTTCATCTTCTCCTCTCATCAAACTTGTCTAATTAACAATGGTGAATACTCATTGTACATTCCCACTCTAAACCTTCACTGGAGCTACTCACTTATCTTAATTGCTACCCGATCCCACTTCTTTCCTCCATACATGGCTTGCATGTTGCTATGATGCTGGAAGCTATGCCTCCAGATTTTCAAATACCAGCAGGTTTACCCATGGTAGACAGGTTTCACTGGAGCTTCCAGACTAAGACAGACTAGGAAGAAAGGTCTGGTGGTCTACTTCTGAAAATTAGCCAATGAAAACCCAATGGATCACAACAGAATGTTGTCCAATATAGTGCTGGAAATGAGTCTCCTAGGCTGGAAGGCCCTTAAAATACACAGTAGTTGCAACAATGGGCACAAGCAAACCAACAATGGTGAAGATGGTGCAGGACTGGGCAACATTTCGTTCTGTTGTACATAAGGTCACCATGAGTCAGAGCCAACTTGATGGCAACTAACAAAAACACACTGCTCTATTATTGTGCAAATCCCTCTTTTTCTCAGGTCACAGCTCAGGAACACCTGCCTGCAAGCTGCCTTCCCTAACCGCTCCCGTCCACAGTGATCTCTATCTTCTGTCAAGTCTGACAGCACCTACCCTCCGTAGTGCCATTCAGGCTCTCATTGTCTTGTCACAGTTTTATGTTTGTCTGTGCATCTGTCAATAAGTCCCTAGGAGGCACAAATGCTTTGTGCCCAATGCTAAGCTAAAGGTTGGCAGTTCAAACCCACCCAGTGGTAGGGCAAAAGAAAAGGCCTGAATATCTGCTTCCATTAAGATTATAACCAAGAAAAACCTATGGAGCATTTCTACTCTGTAACACATTGGGTCGCCATGAGTGGAAATCATCTGGACATCAACTAACAACAACAACACGAATCTGTGAGGATCCCTAGAGGAAATGGATAGGACACTCAACAGAGGTAATTGAAGGGACTTTAATCAAGGACTATTTATAAAGGTGTAGGTAGAGAAGGGGAAACCATCAAGGAACAATGAATCACCTGAAGCAAAGGCAACAGTAGGGAAGCCTTGACTATCCCTAGGCCCAAAGCAACAAGTGGAGGAAGCAGTTACTAGAACCCCGGGGAGTTTAGGAGAAGGGCTCTTGGCAGCAGCTGTGGCCTTGATAGAGGAATTTAGTCACCAAAAGGTGGAGGAAGCCAGAAAGAGGGTTCCGATCTCTGTCTTCTCCTGCCCTTCAGTCCTCCACTGGTCTTCCCATTGGCTGCATCCACCAGCAAACCAGAAGGCAGGGTGCCCAGTTTGTGCAGTCTATGGAAGTCATCCTCCCAGGGCACAGAGCAGGGTGGAGAGAGAGTGTGTTTATAAGGGCAGCCCAGTTTGCATGTCTTGTTTCCACCATAGGTTGTAAACTTCATTGATTCCCACTGTCTCTTGATCAAAAACCTGACTTTCAGGTTCCCCACAAATCTGGAGCAGGACAGTGAGTGAAAGTCTTCACTTGTAGCTCTAGACCTTCCCTTGTGGACTCCTGGACCTTGAGAAGGCCCCCAGTACCATTTCTCTACATCTAAGATCACCTTCAAAGGAGCCCTGGTGGCGCAGTGGTTAGTTAAGCACTTGGCTACTAAGTGTAAGGTCAGCAGTTTGAACCCACTAGCCACCCAGTGGGAGAAAGATGTGGCAGTTGGCTTCTGTAAAGATAACAGCCTTGGAAGCCCTATGCTCTTTCCTATAGGGTTGCTATGAATCAGAATCGACTTGTTGGCAACAGTTTTAAGATCACCTTAAACACAATCAGAATGCTCCTTAGAAGTGAGTGTAGAGAACTTTGTTTCCCTTACTTTGGACACGTCATCAGGAGAAACCAATTACTAGAAAAGGACATCATGTTTGGTAAAGTAGAAGGACAACAAAAACAAGGAAAACCCTCAATGAGATGGATTAACACAATAGCCTCAACAGTGGGCTCAAACCTATCAAAGATCATGGAGACGATGCAGGACTGGGCCACGTCTCATTCTGTTATACGTAAGGTCTGCAGGAGCCAGAGCCAGAGCCAGCTCGACAGAAGCTAACAACAAGATCCCCTTAAGCTTCCCATGAAGGTGGTTCTGTTTTACCAATTCTTCTCTGCTTGAAAAGCACTAAGAACTAATCCATGGGTGTTTTTAATTTAGGAAGTGCAAGGTGGCATCAGTATTTTATTTCCTTGTTTGGATTAGCATATATTTGCATAATTGTTGCCCAATATCATTGAAGCGTACCTCTATCTGAAGAAAACAATCAGTGAAGAAGAAATTTAAGCACACTTAATCTACTTGGTATTGCTTAAAAAGAAAAAGAAAAAAAAAAGCAAGTACTTCTTGAATGTTGTTTTTACGTATTTCATGCATTGCCTCTCGTTGGTGATAGGTGTGACCATAGAATAAGGCAATTTAGCACTGAAATATAGGTTTTGGAAATTATTTATAATCAACTATTTTATGGCAGGCTGACAGAAAAATAGCTCAGTTAGATAGTAAGTACTTTTTTCAAAAACCCGAAACATATTTTTTATTCTTACTTCTTTGTAAAAAAACAAAAAACCATAGAGCTACTAAAAGGAAATCTTGCAATGGCTTGGTGTCAACATTCCCCTTCTTTCCACATTTGGCACAGAACCACCCATGTAGTAATAGCAAATAAATTCCTGCAAGTGAGAGAGTAAATTAATGAAATTCTATAGCCCTCCCTATTCATTCATTCTGATGTGTAACAACCTCCACTGCTAGGAATCTCAGCGGCTAATCTCCGCTCCTCCTGCTACAAAATCAATCTCCTCTTACCCCTTCCCCCAATGAAGATAGAAACTGTTGATCAGTCTTCTCTGTCAACATGATAAATTTTTAAGTGACCCCACAGCCTTCATGAAGTAGTAAAGGAGTCATTTCCTCCTTGATAAATGCACTTACAAAAGGGATGAATTCCAAAACTAAACCAATGTGTTAGCCATTTAGCTTATTATTTGTTTGCTAATTGTCCAAATCAATCTATTTTCACTCTCTCCCCCACCCCCAAAATATGAACCTAAGAGGTCAGGAACCCTGGTTTGTCTTGTTACTTCATTGACTGCCCAGCTGTCAGCAAAGTGCCTGGCATGCAGCATGAGCTTAACAAATATTTCTCAAGTAAACAGAAATCTATCATGTACCACCTGCGGCTAGAGCTTCACACTAAGGGTATGTCACCTCACTGGTAGAAGGCTATCCCTAAATAATAATAATTGCGATACTGAATGTCATGCTCTGCTCCACCCCTGCTTTACATATTTACAATTTATTTCTCTAAACCCTATAAAAGCTCTATGAAGTAGGTACCATCATCATTCCCATTTTACAGATACGGAAACTGAGGCATGCAGCAGGTGTATAATTTTCTGTATGTTATGGGTCAAGTAAGAGCGAGAGTCAGAATATGAATCCAGACAGACAGGTAAACCAAAACAATTCAAATTCATTGTCGTCAAGTCGATTCCCACTCATAGCAACCCCTTGTGTTACAGAGTAGAATTGCCCCACAGGATTTTTTTGGCTGCAATCTTTATGGAAGCAGATCACCAGTGTTTCTTCCACAGTGTCACTGGGTGGGTTCAAACTGCCAACATTTCAGTCACTAATGGAGCACAAACCGTTTGTGCTACTCAAGGACCAGATGGACAGAAGGTACCAGAGCCTAAACTCTTAAACTTCTGATTGGAATGCTGTGGCTAGGAATCTAGAACCAACACAGAGTCCCTTTTGGCATGCCATTAGAGCATGGCTACTACCTGGTTTCACGGAGCAAAAGTTTAAGATGGTAAGTAACCTAACTTTTAGAAATACTAATTAGCTTGTTTCTGCAGGTTTATGTATAGTTAACAGTTCCTACTCTTTAACTCCGGCATTCCAGACAGGCAGACGCCGGGTTATCTGCCCCCGGCTCAGTAAGCACCGGCCACTCCCCACACCCACACCCACCCCACCCCCCAAAAAAGAAAGAAAAGCTATGACAGTTGTCTTCTTAAGCAAACTAACATTTCAGAAAAGAAAGGATTTGGAAGAATATTTTAATGAACCTCTGAAAAACCAGCCTAAAATTGCCCAGACTTCTCGGATTCTCTTTGTTCCCCTCTGACTCCTCGATGCCGTCACATTTCTTTGGAACGTGCAGTTTAGGTTTAGGATGTGTGCCCCCGTCTCTGTGAATCGCTGATCAAATAATAAATCTCCAGTATTGTTTCAACTTTGTTTCAGTTCTCAAAAATTCTTTTACAATGCGTCTGCTTGTACTCCTAAAGAAAGTGGCAATGAAATCCTTCCAGATAGCAGTTATGGTGTTTGCATTTCAAAGAAAATGAGTGAATAATAGGATTTTTTTTTTTAAGTTTTGAAGCTGTGCTGTCTTAGAACTGGTGAGTTCTTTACCAGCAATCAGATGAGTAATAAAAATTTGAGGCTTAGTTGTTTTTGCCAACATTGATAACCCACTGCAAACAGTTTGTTACTTTTCTTATCCCTTCAATTAGCTTTATATTGCTGTGTTCTCTATCACAAACCACTGGGTTCAGAATGGAAGGACAAAGATCCTTCCTCACATGCAATTTAAAGAAGAGAGATTTTTTTCAGGCCGTTACACATGTGTTTACAGAAGGTTCTCCCCAAAAGTAACAAGGGCATCATGAGGGTGTAGTATCTTCTGTTGCTATTGCCCAGGGTTGAGTGGAAGGTGAAAATAAAGAGGGAGAAAAAAAACAACCCAGGAATACTGAGATGATGATAGGCGAAAGAGAATGATTCAATACAATTTCTTTATTATTGTTAAAACACTCTTGTTCCTATAGCAATAGGCTGTGTTTTATTTGTGTTTCAGCCATATTTACCCTTTAATTTTCTTTGAAAAGGTTATACCCACTCCTCACTTATCGACGTGGTTAGGTTCCAAAGACCCAGTCATTATGTGGAACTTGACGTTATACAAAAATGGAGGATGACCACATCAGATTACAAAATGGAGTGTGACTACATCATTACACAACTGCCAAATTACATCATTACATAAATGCTAAAACACTGAAAATCATGGCTCGGCCCAGTTGACGCATAATCTTCATCATCACAGACAGCATTACTCTCAACTCAGCATTCATTACGGCCAGACATACATCATAAATACGCAAAATAAATCAGATAGTAGAATTTTTACTATTGTCGCAATAGTGAAATATCAGATAGCAAGACAGTCAATAATTGAGGAGTAGCTGTATTGGTTTATAGGCAAAACTCTTCATTCTCCTTTTCATTCTAAATTTTAAAGAAAGCAACTTACTGTGTAGGGCTTTTTAGTGTAATTGCTGAAAAATCAACGTTAGGTTAGGTAAAATAATCTTATTGGTTAATGAACAATTCACAGAGATGAAAGGAAACAGGAGAGCTTTATTTAAGCCCTCTGAATAAAAGTTTGGAAACTCTGGTGGCACAGTGGTTAACAGCTATGGCTGCTAACCAAAAGGTCGGCAGTTCAGATCCACCAGGCCCTCCTTGGAAACCCTACAGGGCAGTTATACTCTGCCCTATAGGGTTGCTATGAGTCGGAATCAAGTTGATGGCAATGAGTTTGGTTTTTTGGTTTTAAATAAAAGTTCAACGATGAGGAAAAACAACTTTAAATCCGTGAATAAACAATTCAAAACAAGCAGTCATGTATTATACACTAGATTAACGTAAGATATTTAAGCGGAAACAAGCAAACTGAGAAAATACAGTTTCATCTCCCCATGCAAAGAATATCCTCTTCCTTTATCCTTGGCATCAGTTTTACTTTTGCCAAATCAGTGCATCTTGAATTTTCCAGAGAAACCATGGAGGGCCGCTTGCATCTCCCAGGGGCCTACGACATGTTCTAACACCACTTGCTGCAAACAAATTGTTTTTTTTAGAATCATGTTTTATATTAATAATTTATACAAATTCAGCATTCTGCCCCATAATACAGGTCTTGTTTTAGTACCAAATATTTCCCCAAAAATATTTTTGTAAAACTTAGACTCCAGAAAGATTATTGTGTCCATCTGATTTTTCCTCAAAGCCACCAACGGTAAGAGAATTTACTTAGAAACACAGTTTAAGTGGGACCCTAGTGGAGTATCTGACACCTTCTCTATTCAAAACTCAAGCATCCAAAGTTAAATAAGACAGAGAAACACACAGATAAAAGAAACCTGCTCACAACTGGCAAATGGATTTGTTTGTACTTAATTACTTCTGCCTTAACCTCTGCAAGCAATGCCAAGAGGAATGAGCTTATCTAAAAGCGGTTAGCAAGAATAAAAAGGTGAAGCAAGGTTGGCCTCATAACCCGTGAGGTCCAGGGATTAATCATCTACATTCCTCCTTCCACAAACCACTAACTAGCAAGCCTGATTAACACACTTCTCTTTCCCAATTTCTCAAACTTTTACCATTTCCAAAGTCTTTCTATTTTCTTCCTATAGCCAGCCAACGCTGGCAAAGTGCTCCTTACCTTCACTAAATAATGTACTCTGAAATGTCAGTCTGTCACATAAAAAGACCAAAGTAATCAATTTAAGTCTTCGCCTTCACAAGCTTTCTTTCACACATTTTCTTAAGCTTACTTGTCACATAAGTGAGGGGTCATTAAGTGTTCAACATTTTTCTCAAGGAGTCTGAGGAGTCTGTGGTTGTTGCTGTTGTTGGGTGATGTGGAGTCGATTCCGACTCATAGTGACCTTATGTGACAGAGCAGAACTGCCCCATAGGGTTTTCTTGGCTGTAATCTTTACAGAAACAGATAGGCAGGTCTTTCTCCTTCAGAGCCACTGGGTGGGTTCGAACTGCCAACCTTTCAGTTAGCAGTCGAGTGCTTAACCATTGCGCCACCAGGGCTCCTTGGAGAAGCACTAAACAGGAAACACCAGAAAATAAAACAATATCTAGATTTTGGGAGAAACTTAGCATCAACACATTTACCCTAAAAGCAGCAGTAGACCCTTCTACTTGACACAATCCCCTCACCCTTCATCTTCATGTTTAAAAGAAAAATCACACTTCATCTCAGAAACACAACTTTGAAAACCAAGTGCTAAGGATGAGTGCTCCTGTATTCTGGCCCCTGTCCTTTAACATCGCAGTTCCCTGCTTGTATGTCTGGATCCTCTGCTAAATGGTGAGTTTCTGGAGGGCAGAAGTTACATCGGACCCTCTTTGCATCTCCAGTCTCTGGCTCAATAAGTGTGTGTTGTAATGTCTGTCCCTTCTTGGCTATTCAGTGGACTGGTCTTTTTTTTTCAGTTCAAATTCAACTTAAAGACCTCCTTGTTTTGACTCTGTTCATGTGCCTTCATCACTAAAATCAGTTAACGAGCTTGGTTGTGGGGGTAGGCATTTGCACAACTAGCAAACTTACTGGTAAGTGGGGAAGACAGAGAGTATAAGAGGCTGATCACAAAGCCTGCTATTTTGCAAACTGAATGGTAATGTAAACTTATTACTGATAAAGTAGAGAATGAGACTGGTTGTAAAAAAATCTGGGTCCCATTTAAAATAAGGTAATACATGAAAATGTTATAAAAATGTATCAGGCACCTAGTACTATAAATATTAGTTAATATTGTTACAGTTGTACCTTCTGGATATTTTCTTGTCTTTGAAAATCCCTGAACTTTACTTCTTGCTTATTTCCCCTCACCATGATACCCCAGGATTAATGACATAGTGTTTGTAAAGTGTTTGGAAATCCCTGAAGTGTTATAATCAACCTAAGTACCATTTTTATTTATGCGAACTGTGTCTACCCAGCGAGTCCACTTAAATATCTAGGATGGGGAATTTCTGTCTCGTAAGGCTTAATAAATGATTCCCTCTGGCTCTAAAAGCAAGTACTTTTTCAATGACAATGGAAGGGAAAGCAAAGGAATTGCTCTGTGGCATCTGCTGTGCAATGTTCTTCGAATGGCACATCTTGATAAATGCATGAGAGTCCTTGGAGAGTTACTGCAGACCATGAAGAGAGAGTGGTAGAAATCCCAGTATCTCTGAAAAGCCAAGCAAGACACATTGCCATTAGAAAGTCCCACAGTTTACTTCAAGAAAAATCAATAATGATGCATTTAGTCCCTACTTTATGCATAGTGGCAGCTTTCTAGGGTACCTGGTGGTGAGACAAAATTAAACATGAAATTGAGATTGGTGAAGAGGTGGAATGGAAGAAGAGAAAGGGAAGTAATACTCTATACTACTATTCAGAAGCCAGGAAGTGAGACAAAATATACTTATGTGAACAGCCTGGACCAGTTCAAAGTCAAAATAGCAATTTTATTTTTTTTAACTTATTTTTATTGTTATTAAAAATATACAGAGCAAAATATACACCAATTCAACAATTTCTACATGTACAATTCAGTGACAGTGATTTACTTCTTCGAGTTGTACAACCATTCTCACCCTCCTTTTCTGAATTGTTCCTCCACCTTTGACACAAACTCACTGCCCCCTAAGCTTCCTATCTAACTTTTCAAGTTCAAAATAGCAATTTTAAATTAATCTAAATATTACTGTATACCCTTCATGTGCCTGGTGTGTGACCCATACATTCAGGTATTTAATCCTCAAAATTGAAGATTAACAAAGCTCAGGCAGCTTAAGTAACTTTTTTGGGTGAGATGGCTAATAAGTAGCTGAATAAAATTGCACCTAAGACAACTTCCAACCTTAGTGAGCTTTGCACCCTGTGTTGGCTACCTCTCCATGTGTTGGAGGCAGCCTTTCATTTCTAAAACCAAGTACAAAGGCTCAGGGGAAACACTGCTTTACAAAGATACCGAAGCCTACACGTGGACTGTGGACACAACTCTGCCAACAGTTTTCTGTATGACCCATAAAAACCGAACCAAACCTGTTGTCATTGAGTTGATTCCAACTCATGGCAACCCCATGCGTTAAGAGAGTAGAACTGCTCCATAGGGTTTGCTTGGCTGTAATCTTAATGGAAGCAGATTGCCAGGCCTATCTTCTGTGGTGCTGCAGGGTGGGTTCGAGCCGACAACTGTTAGGTTAGTAGTCGAGTGCGAACCATTTGCATCACCCAGGGTTTTAAATACGCTGATTCCTGCCTAATAATGGCTTTGAGATATTTAAAAGTAAATGAAACTAAACACTTCAATCTTTTGGAAAAATGCTATACGGTCAATCTCAAATATCGTTATTATTTAATTCACCTAAACTGATGGGAAGAAAGTAAAACTTGCACCTTTATACCCTTCTTCAACTCTTCCATAAATGGAGAAATCCCCAAGATGCTCCCAAATGCTGTGTATTTGAAGCACATCTATTTACTCTCACACCTTTGTCTCACTGCATTTGAGTAGGTCTTAAAAGCATTCTCAAAACAATTTTTTAATTAGCATTGTCTGCACTTCCAGTACAGTCCCAAGTGCTTCGTAGTGGAACCGCAGGAAGTGAATTGATTATTTACCTCTAAGTCATCATCAGGGATGGCTCTTTTCCACTTTACGTTCCACTTGATGTGTTCATAGGCATTGACTACAACTTCAATTGCTTTGGGACAAGAATGGCAAGCCTGTATCACCTGCAAAGGAAAAACAGCATTTCATTTATTCAATGCACACACACAATTCATTCATTCTGTTGACAGAGACATCAAGAATTCATGGACCCACTAGGTTTCCTGGAGCCCTGAAATGCCTTTGAGAAGCCTTATGCCTTTGAGTATTCAGACATGTTGCCAGCCCCCTTGCCTTTAAGTCTGTATGATGCCAAAAGTCAAAAGAAAACAAGATGTAGAATGAAAGATACCAAATGAAGAGAGCATTCGAAGCAAAGTTCTCACTAGAGCCTTGAAGATTGTAGAAATGAAAACAGATTAAAAAGCACTAGATTTGGTTAGAAGGCCACTATCCAGGAGTTGGGTAGATCGAAACAGGTTTAAGACCAGATAGTGGGGATAAATAGAGGATGGAGGGACAACTGAAACCAGGACCGACCTATGACCTATCTCTATCATATAAGATACCCATAAAAGATTAAATGACAAAAAGGGATCACCACCCATCATGCCTTCTTGTCACAGTATGCAAGGTTTAACACCCCTGTTTGTCCCTCCTCAGTTTAGAACCCACTAACAAATGAAACGCTGAAGACAAAAAATTGGAGATCAGAATATCAGCTTTATTACTGATAAAACAGATTACATAAAATATGTTTAGTTATGTGGCCACATAGAGCTTCCTAACACTTCACCCCAAAATTTAATTTACACCTCAAACTCAGGCCTCTCCCTGATAGACAGAGGTTGTTGCTGTAAACCCACCACACATAATTCTTAGTGTCCTCTAGGCTCAGTATGAAGTAAACAGACTCAGTTCCTCCTCCTAACTCACCAATCTGACAAGAGGAGTGAGTGAGATAAGAGTGGGGACAGTTTGGTGGGTGTGTGCAGGGGCAAGAGGGTATTTTAGCAGCATTTTACGCATGGAAAAATGAAACAAAGGAAATGGCAGGGCTCTTCTAACATAACACATCAAAAATCAGCTACAATGGCTCAGACCCAATGGGAATAAAGACCAGCAAGATCTGGTGAGGTAAAGCAGGGCCATCATAGTGGGGATTGCAGAAAGAAAGTTTTTTAAAGAACTTTCTGGAACACGACCTGGATCAGCCCCAGGAAATAAGCCAGCCAGAGAGCTTCCACTAAAAATGAAGCAGCTAAAATTCCCCCATTGCCATCGAGTCGATTCCAACTCATAGTGACCTTATAGGACAGAGTAGAACTGCCCCATGGAGTTTCCAAGGAGCTGCTGGTGGATTCATACTGCCGACCTTTTGGTTAGTAGCCTAACACTTACAACCTAGGAAACCCTATGGGGGCAGTTCTACTCTGTCATACAGGGTTGTGATGAGTCAGAATCAACTCCACAGCACACAACGATAGTTACCACTGAGGCAGAGGTTTGAGCCAATGGTGTGCTGGAAAATGTTCAACAATCAACTCTCCAGAAAAAAAATTTCACACACATACATGATTGGAATGTGAAAGTTGGAAACAAAGAAGGATCAGTAGTTGGAAAATATGGCTTTGCTGCTAGAAATGATGCCAGAGATTGCATGATAGAATTTTGTAAGACCAACCACTTCTTCATTGCAAATACCTTTTTTCAACAACATAAATGGTGACTATACACGTGGACCTCACCAGATGCAATACACAGGAATCAAATCGACTACATCTGTGGAAAGAGAAGATGGAAAAGCTCAATATCATCAGTCAGAAGAAGGCCGGGGGCTGCGTGTGGAACAGACCATCAACTGCTCATATGCAAGTTCAAGTTGAAACTGAAGAAAATTAGGACAAGTCCACGAGAGCCAAAGTACAACCTAGAGCATATCCCACCTGAATTTAGAGACTCTCTCAAGAACAGACTGACATGTTGAACACTAATGACTGAAGACTAGACAATTTGTGGAATGACATCAAGGACATCACACATAAAGAAAGCGAGAGGTCATTAAAAAGACAGGACAGAAAGAAAAGACCAAAATGGATGTCAGAAGAGACTCTGAAACTTGCTCTTGGACGCCAAGTAGCTAAAGCAAAAGGAAGAAATGATGAAGTAGAAGAGCTAAACAGATTTCAAAGGTCAGCTCAAGAAGACAAAGTAAAGTATTATAATGATGTGTGCAAAGACCTGGAGATAGAAAACCAAAAGGAAATAACATGCTCGGCATTTCTCAAGCTGAAAGAACTGAAGAAAAAATTCAAGCCTCAAGTTGCAATATTGAAGGATTCTACAGGGAAAATAATAAACGATGTAGGAAGCATCAAAAGACAATGGAAGGAATACACAGAGTCACTATACCAAAAAGAATTGGTGGACGTTCAACCATGTCACGTGGTAGGACATGATCGGGAACCGATGGTACTGAAGGAAGAAGTCCAAGCTGCACTGAAGGCATTGGTGAAAATCAAGGCTCCAGGAATTGATAGAATACCAACTGAGATGTTTCAAAAAACGGATGCAGTGCTGGAAGTGCTCACTCCTCTATGCCAAGAAATTTGGAAGACAGCTACCTGGCCAACTGACTGGAAGAGGTCCATATTTATGTCTATTCCCAAGAAAGGTGATCCAACCAAATGTGGAAATTATCGAACAATATCATTAATATCGTATGCAAATAAAATTTTGCTGAATATCATTCAAAAGCGATTGCAGCAGTATATCAACAGGGAACTGCCAGAAATTCAAGCTGGATTCAGAAGAAGATGTGGAACCAGGGATATCTTTGCTGATGTCAGATGGATCCTGGCTGAAAGCAGAGAATACCAGAAAGATGTTTACCTGTGTTTAATTGACTATGCAAAGGCATTTGACTGTGTGGATCATAACAAATTATGGATAACATTGCAAAGAGTGGGAATTCCAGAAAACTTAATTGTGCTCATGAGGAACCTGTACCTAGATCAAGAGGCAGCTGTTCAAACAGAACAAGGGGATACTGTGTGGTTAAAGTCAGGAATGGTGTGCGTCAGGGTTGTATCCTTTCAGGGTACCTATTCCATCTGTATGCTGAGAAAATAATCCTAGAAGCTGGACTGTATGAAGAAGAACAGGGCATCAGGATTGGAGGAAGACTCATTAAGAACCTGCATTATGCAGATGACACAACCTTGCTCGCTGAAAGTGAAGAGGACTTGAAGCACTTACTGATGAAGATCAAAGACCACAGCCCTCAGTATGGGTTACACCTCAACATAAAGAAAACAAAAATCCTCACAACTGGACCAACAAGCAACATCATGATAAACAGAGAATAGATTGAAGTTGTCAAGGATTTCATTTTACTTGGTTCCACAATCAACACTCATGGAAGCAGCAGTCAGGAAATCAAAAGGTGCATTGCATTGGGCAAATCTGCTGCAAAACACCTCTTTAAAGGGTTGAAAAACAAAGATAGCACCTTGAAGACTAAGGTGCACCTGACCCAAGCCATGATGTTTTCAATCGCATCATATGCATGTGAAAGCTGGAAGATGAATAAGGAAGACCGAAGAAGAATTGATGCCTTTGAATTGTGGTGTTGGAGAAGAATACCGAACATACCATGGACTGCCAAAAGAATAAACAAATCTGTCTTGGAAGAAGTGCGACCAGAATGCTGATGGTGAGACTATGTCTCATATACTTTGGACATGTTGTCAGGAGGGATCAATCCCTGGAAAAGGACATCATGCTTGGTAAAGTAGAGGGTCAGCGAAAAAGAGGAAGATCATCAACGAGATGGATTGACACAGTGGCTGCCACAATGGGCTTAAGCATAACAATGATTGTGAGGATGGCACAGGACCGGGCAGTATTTCATTCTGTTGTAGATAGAGTCGCTATGAGTCAGAACCGACGCGACACCACCTAACAACAACAACATGCATAAATTTATTATAAATGTTACTGTTATAAAGGATCTACAATTCACAGTTTACAAATAATAATAAAATATACAATACTCTTTATTTTCAATTCTATATAGCCAACTGGTTCTCACAAAATGCTTTCATTGATTTTTGCCAACTCTTGTATCCATAGCCAATATATGGCTGCAATAGAAGAATGTCGGACAATATTTTTATCAGGTTAAAGAATAAGGTAAAAGTGAAACAAAGAAGATATGTGTTGGAACTTCATTCATGAATAACATGAATGACTTTTTTGTTCAATCAGATAACAGTTTTTGAATATTGGAAGAAAACTTCCTCAATTTTTTGTGCTTATTCATAACGTAACAGTTACAGTCCAAATACAATGACACACTTTCAAGTTTAATCTGCATTATTAACATTTTATCCACTAATTTCTTAAGTCTAGACATCAACAAAACAATAAATCAAACTCTGATTGGTAGCATTTGCTGATTTCTGTGTTGTAACACCCCAGCATGGTATATTTTGAGCTACCAATGTGAGATCACTGAATGTGAACTTGGGAAGAGACATGCAGTCTTTATCACTATATAGCGTTTCTACCATAAAGATATAATTGATGTAAATAGCCTCAAGAGCATAGACATGTAGAGTAAAATATTGAGAAATGTAGCATAAAATAATTAAAAAACAATGTGTTTTGAATATTTATCACCTTAGTTTTTAATATAATTTATTTGTTATAAGTCTGTATGATTTGCTTTTTAATAATGGCTGCACTTAACAACCAGGTGGTGAAATTCCTGATAATTTAACGAATGGTTCTCATGAGCTGGTGTGAGCCAATGCCAGCACATCAATGCTTTGAATTGTCCTCATATTTAAGCAGCATGGTCACAAACCATGGCAGACTAACGGTGCATATTAAAGCTCTAAATCAGTGAAGACGTCAGAATCATCCTGCCCAGTGGCTAGGTCAAAATTGTTTAACGGAAGGATCTAGTCACATGCATCCTCTGGGCATAGTGCACAAAGTTGTGCTGCTGACCCTGTCTTTTCCATCCAAGGCTAAACAAACAAAGGGCAATCCTATGTCATCCATCCATAAGGGGTGAACAGGTGGGCTGGAGCCAAACACCCATTGATATGGGGCCTCTGAACAGTCAGCATTTCTGAGTCTGCAGAAAATGTTCCTCAAATTTACCTGGAAACACAGCTGTCAGAGTGGGTAGCTAATTTTCCAGTACCTTGGTCTTGGAAAAGTGAGGCAAATGGGGATGATTGCTTCTCTGTAGCTAGGTTGAGGATGGCAGATATGCAGCTGTATGCCAAAGGGACAGATAAAATCTGAAGCTGATAAAATGCTTTGAACCCTAATTATAAACTACCATCATATATCATAGACTGTTAGAGTCGCAGGGACCTTAGAAATCATTCAATCTCCCTACTTTAGAGATAAGGAAACTGAAGCCCAGAGAGGCACGCAGTTAGAGGAAGCACGGGAATTTAATCTTAGGTGTCCTTAATCTGAGTTTAGTGCGCTTTCAAATATGTATTGATGATTTTATTTTAATCTTTAGAAAATGACTTTTTTTTACTTTAAAAAAATGTATTTTGTTGTTGAGAATATACACAGCAAACATACACCAACAACATTTCTAAATGTACAATTCAGTGACATTGATTACATTCTTCAAGTAGTGTAACCATTCTCACCCACATTTTCTGAATTGTTCCTCCCCCATTAACAGTAGATTCACTGCCCCCTAAGGTTCCTAACTACTCTTTTGAGTTGCTGCTGTCAATTTGATCCCATACAGACAGTTCTTTAAAAGAGCACAATGCTCAAGGCAGACATTCTTTACTAGTTAAGCCAAACTATTGTTTGATTTGAAGACTTCAGGGGGTATTTTTGGTTTAAGGTTTAAAGATTATCTCAGGACAACAGTGTCTTGGTCATCTAGTGCTGCTATAACAGACATATCACAAGTGGATGGCTTTAACAAGGAGAAGTTTATTTCCTCGCAGTAAAGTAGGCTAAATGTCCAAATTCAGGGCTTCAGCTCCAGGGGAAGTCTTTCCCTCTCTGTCGGCCTTCTCATCAGTGTTCTCCTGGACTAGGACCTTCTCCGTGCAGGGACCCCAGGTCCAAAGGACACACTCTGCTCCTGGCACTGCCTTCTTGGTGGTATGAGGACCCCTGTCTCTCTGCTCACTTCTCTCTTTTATATCTCAAAAGATTGTCTCAGGACACAATCCAATCTTGTAAATTGAGTCCTGCCTCACTAAAACAACTGCCACCCATCCTCCTTCATTAACATCACAGAGGCAGGATTTACAACATACAGGAAAATCACAATACCAGGAATCATGGCCCAGCCGAACTGACACACACATTTTTGGGGGGACATAATTTAATCCATGACAAATAGCTTCGGGAGTTCATTCAGCCTCAATGGCTCCAGAAAGTCTGGATTCCATGATAATTGGAAATTCTGTTCTGCTTTTTCCTCCTTTAATTAGGATTCTTCTATAGAATCTTTAGTCAAAATGTTCAGGAATGGTAGCTGGGCACCATCTAGTTCTTCTGGTCCCATGGCAAAATGGGCAGTTGTTCATGGAGGCAATTAGCCACACATTCCATTTCCAACTCCTATTCCTGACTCTCCTTCTTCCTCTGTTGCTCCAGGAAAATAGAGACCAATTGTTGTACCTTGGATGTCCACTTGCAAGCTTGTAAGACCCCAGGCACTACACAACGAACTAAGAAGTAGAACAGAAGCACTAAACACAGTATTAGGCAATGGACTTGAAATGACTGGCTTAAGAATGCAAATCCCATTGCCCAGACATTTAAAACAAGAAAAGTTATTCTCCATAACTATTTCAGGCTGGGTTTTGTTGAAATTTCAAAAGAATTCTCCTTTGAATACAAAGGTATTGCTAATAATTAATATGAAAGTAGCATTCATCTTTTAAAGACCTTAAGACATCCTTTCTGGAAAGGTGATACATGGTGAAAAGTAGGTTGATGATCAGTTGAGGAGTCCAAAATAAAGATTTAAATTTAAGAATAAGCAGTACAGGGGTAATAACTGAAATTAGTCCAAGGTCTTTATCAAGAATATACTTATTCTGGAATTTTTTTTTTTAAAGCAAGCCATGAAGATGTCTTGTAATCTAGCATCAGAAGTCCTCTACCTTCAGGATCATAATGAGAATCACCATCAGCACAAAGCTGATCCCTATGTGGTGGAGGTCAGATGTACCTCCACTCTCCAACTTTTTCACCATTTCTGACACCAGCAATCCTCCCCATGGCACTTTCTAGTTCTCTGCTGAGTTTGATAATTCATTGCTATGGCCACAGGGAACTCACAGAGCATACTCACGATTACGCAGTTTATTAGAGAAGTAACAGGCTACAATTTGGGGTTAGGATCAACTTGAAAGTAACAAGATACAACTCAGGAGACAAATTACAGTTCTTCAATAAGGACACCTTCCAACCCAGACAGCTCTCAGCTTCTTCTCGGCCATGCCACAGGCAGGTGGCCCTTCTCTTGGCCATGCCTGCCACTGGGCCTTCTCTCAGTCATGCCTACTGCTGGGCCTTCTCTAGGCTATGTCCACCACCAGGCATTCTCTTGGTTGTGCCTTACCACAGCAAGTGTTATAGCTCTTTAGCTCCACTGACAAGTGCGCAGAGGCACCCCACTCTGCCAGCAAGCCTCCTGCCGAAGGCACCCAGCTCTCTTTCACTCTACGGGTTGGCAAGCCCACTGCAGCTGCCTCATGCCGGACTCCTAGTTGTTGCTGCTCATCCTGCTGCAGCTGTTTCTCTGCCACTGGGCTCTGCTGTGGTTCCTGCCATTTCTTGCCATCTCACGCCATCTTCAGTGTCACAGCTCTCTCTCTCCTGGGTCTAGGAGGTTCTCAGCATAGGGACCCTAGGTCCAAAGGACACACTGCACTCCAAGCTTTTCTTGATGGTAGTGAGGTCCTCCTGAACCTCTGTGCAATCAGCCTTTATGTAAGCCTACTTCTTGTCAACTTCAAGTCATGGTCCTCCCACCAGGACCACGAACTGACCAATCCCCTCAGTAGGCCACAGTCACTCAATTTGCATAGTAATCAACCAATTCCCACAAGGTCACTTAATCATATTAGGTGGTTTTATACACCGTATTTGCATAGTCTACTGAGACCAATCCTGCGCAAGATGGTAGTCCAGCCAATCATATTGGCAGAATTATAAGCCGAACACTAGAAAGGCCACATATAAGAGAAACCCATTGCACTGCAGGTCTAAAAGCTTAGTAGTTAAGCTTTGCACATGGTTGAGGTGTCTACTTAGAAAACTACTTAGAGCCTCCAGGCTCTGCATTGATTCCCAGGCCAAACTCACTCTTTGTGGAATCCAAACTGGTTATGATTGGGTTTAAAGAAGCAAACTGTAACATCCACATATCTGACATAGGTGATTTGTCCCTAGGTATTCCTTCCCTCTCCTTCCTTGCCAACACTGAGAACATAGAGAAATGGAAGTTGAAAGCATGTGGCTAAAAGTACTCTCCTCTCACAACAATTCCCAGCTAGAGTTGCCCAATTTAGCAAATAAAAATACAGGATGCCCTAAAAATACAGGATGCCCACTTAAATTTAAATTTCGGATAGACAGCAAATAATTTTTAGTATAAGTATGTCCCAAATATTGCATGGGGCATACTTATACTAAAAATTATTCACTGTCTATCTGAAATTCAAATTTAATGGGGCATTCTGTATTTTATCTGGCAACCCAATTCCTGGCACCGATTCAGAAACAGTTCAAATGAAGTTATGGATACAGGAATACCATTCATGGCTTAGGAGCCTAATTTCATACATTTGGTGCTTCAATTTGCACCTTGCATAATCCATTATATAACAGGGAGATAACCTCTCACTATTTATTAGGGTAAAAAAATAGGTGGTTCCAAATTCTAACCTTCTGCTGTCTTTAGATGCACAAAGTCCAAAGCTCCCACTGCTGTCATTAGTTTTTGATGACACTCTGACTACTAAGTTTTCTGCTGACAGAAGACTTGGTTCACACAGCATGAAAAGCCCATTTTTAGCCTACCAGCCTCTGTGATGGTTGAGGTTATGTGCCAACCTGGCTGGGCCATGACTCTCAGTGGTTTTGCAGTTACAGTGTAATTTGGCAGTTACATAATGATATCATCAACTCCATGATGAGCTATGCTATCAGTAGTCAATCAGCTGAAAGAGAGTTTCCTTGGGGGTGTGGCCTGCCTGCAGGATATAAATGGATGTTCTAGCAAGGCTCTCAGTCTGAATCCTGCATCTGGCTCATCATCGTCTGACCTCCAGTTCTTGGGACTTGAGCTAGCACCTTACCTGGCGATCTTGGGATTCATCAGCCTCCATAGCCTGTGAGCCAGCAGCCTGCATTCTGACCTGTCAATCTTGGGTTAGTCAGCCCCTGAAGCTACAGGAGTCAGCAGAAGCCTTCAGCCTGACACCTGACCCACGGACTTGGGACTTGCCAGCCTCTACAACCATGTGAGCCATTTCCTTGAGATCAGTCTCTCTC
>NW_004444092.1:4843280-4876987 GCF_000243295.1 Trichechus manatus latirostris
AGTCTCTCTCTCTCTCTCTCTCTCTATATATATATATATATATATGTTTATGTGCATATATATGTGTGTGTGTGTGTGTGTGTGCGCGTGTGCATATATACATATATGCTTCATTGGTTTTGCTTCTCTAGAGAACCCAGTCTAAGACAGCCCCCCAGCCCTTCACACTGGCACTTTGGCTTCTTCTAGAACTAAGACAGCTGAACGCACTTTCTTCAGGCCTCAGCAATTATTTCACCATGCAACAACATGAAAAGACTCTTAAGAGACAGCCAACTCTAAATCATTGCTCTGTGCTGACTACCAAGAACCTCAACTATCAAATGAGAAAGGACTGGTGTAGACCTCAAAGGGAGAAGCTTCTGCTTCCTCTTTGCCTGCCTGAGAAAAAAGATATCCAATGAGCTTCACCTTCTGTGAATCTCTGGAGTCTCTATTCTCGCCTTATGGAAGAAGAGTTGTACAAAGAGGCTCATCATAGAGTGATGGTAATGGAAAGATCTTTAGACTCCCCTCTTCATCCGACCCTCTTCTAAAAGCACAAATTAATATTCAAAAATGAAGTCCCTGGGTGGTGCAAATGGTTAACTCACTCAACAGCTAACCAAAAGATTGGAGGTTCAAGTGCACCCAGAGTTGCCTCAGAAGAAAGGCTTGGAGACCTACTTCCAAAAAATCAGCCATTGAAAACCCTATGGAGTATAGTTCTACTCTAACACACATGGAGTTGCCATGAGTGAGAGTCGACTCCACATCAACTGGTATGACTGGTATTCAAAAAAAGATTCAAGATAAGTTTCCTTCCCACCCTTCCAATTCAAGTGCCACCCCTAAGCTATCTTTAGAATCTTTAGAGGCATTCTAAAGATACCTCTGCTCTGATATACTGATATGTGGATGTGCAGAAAGGTACTTAATGATCAAAGGGAACTGCTTGTACCCTTGGTTCATATACAGCACTGTTCAACTGCAGAAATCATCCTTACTGCCCCCAAACCTCACGTTACCTTTCCCTCCCCTAGAAAAATGTCTTTCTTGCCCTACAAGAAAACCCAGTCTTGGCTCCCTGGGGTGTCACTTCCTTCTGAATTATGCTGGGAGAAAAAAAAAATCAAATGTCCTTTTTTACCCTTGAATGTAATCGCAAGAACCCATAATTCTTTCCTTTTTCTTTTCTTCCTTAAAATATACCCTCTACAAATTTGCTTTATATTTGGAAGACAGCGTGTTCAGCTCTGACCTTGGTCCTTGTAAATAAGGAAACTGAATTCCCCATCCACCAGAGAACAAATCACTTTATCTTCTGGATAAATGAGTCAGTCATTTACTTGTCATAAAGATGACTTTCTTTTTGGAAAGTCGGGCTGTGGAGTAGTTGTTCTAAATCACTTTGAAGCATCTGCATAGTAAATTGAATATTTTTCTTTAGTTTTCCTTTGGAAGGAGGCCAGTTCTCTTACACAGTCTGTTGGGGAGCAACAAAAATATTTACAATGCCAGCTACCTGTAAGTAACTAACTCTACCCTAAATCTCTTTACTGTACAACTAAACTAGAGGAACTCAGAGAAGCACAACAGAACTAAATAAGAAGAAAACGCTAATAGTGGACTAAAGTGTTTCTTGAAACACATAATGGTATGCCAATTTTACAGGCTAGTAGAGACCCTGAAAAAGGCCTAGTAGGAGAGACTCCTAATATGAACTAAGTACATTTTGGGAGGATAGGAAAGAATTTTGCTGAGCAACACTACTGGGCTCAAAGATTTACATGTTTTGCTCACTGGATCCTCAGACAATCCTGAAAAGGAGATATTATTACCCCCATTTTTCAGATGAGGATATTGAGATCTGAGAAATTGAGCAAATAAGTGGCCAAGCCAGGACTCATATCCCAGGCCACTAAGCCTCTGCTCAGAATGTCTGTTACTTCTCAGTACCTCTGTGAAAAGGACACTGGGGACCTCCCCACATTCCCAAGACATTCTTTTGGAGAACTGAAACTATTTAACAGCCCATTCTCCCTAATCTGGCTCCTAAAGGGGAATGAAGAGAGGGCCTCTGAGTTATTTTCACCGAGACCTATTTCATCCACAGCTAGCCAGCAGTGAGTTTCAGAATAAAACTCAACATTTAGTCTCAAGGAAGTGACTCATGATCTCTCCTGGTTGGGAAGACCCCTACAGTTAACCTGGCCTAGGAGCACTGATTCTACTGCTCAAAAGACATTTAATAATAATGATAGTTACAGCCGTCATTTGTTTAAATGTTTACCATACACCAGGTACCGTGCTAAATGTCTCAAACATTGTCTCATTCAATCCTCACAACAACCCTTTGAGAAGACATATTATTCATGGATAAAGTGGCATCTTCATACCTTTGTCAACTTTATGCTTTGAGAAGTGAACTGTATTCAAAGAGATGTTTATCTTCTAGGAGATCTACTCTGAAGAATGGCCAGACCTTGGTGAGATGTGGGTAGAAAAAAAAGAGGAGGTATATCAAGGGAGAGATATTTATAGATGCAGGATAGAGAGGGGGCAAGATTGGGGAAGAAATTCTCAAAGGATCGAAAGTGACCCAAGAGAAAGAATAAAGTAGTGTTTTGCTCCATTCTCTGGGTTCTGACTATATTTGTGATGTGCTACAAGTAAGATTAACTTTCTTCTGGTCAAGTACTGAGACTGAATATTATTGCCAAAGAATGAAGGCAGGGAAGGAAACTGGAATTTAAGTAATTCATTTAGAGTCACACTCTTAGGTAAGTCACAGGACTCAAGTTTGTCTGACCCCAAAGTCCATGCTTCTTTATTCCTGACATGAATAGCATAGCTAAGTTTAGAATGAATGAGCTATGGGTTACAAAGCAGAGATAAAAATTAAAAATAGGAACAAATTCATATGCAATTTAAAATACTGGGTTGTATACTCTCCTTACTGGTTATTAACTTTTTTTTTTTTTTAGCCAAATCCAGGATGCCAATGTATGATGCAGAAAATGGATGCAACCTAAAACCAAACCAGTTGCCATCAAGTTGATTCCAACCCATGGTGACCCCACATGTGTCAGAGTAGAACTATAGGGTTTTCAATGGCTGATTTTTCAGAAGTAGATTGCCAAGCCTTTCTTCTGAGGTGCCTCTGGGTGGGCTCAAACCTCCAGCCTTTCGATTAGCATCCAAAAACCCTGGGGGCACCACTAACGGACTCCAGATGCAATCAAAGCAGTACATATTCATAGATATAAGCTATGGATCACTGTACATTTCATAAAAGTTGCTGAATTTTTCATGTGGTATACCCATGTGACCTTATATCTAAGGTTGCAACATGTATAACAGTTCTGATGTGAAAATATTCCTAGAGTCCAACCTGAACATGAAAAAGTATTAAAAAATTCAAAAGTCTACTGGCTTGCATCAGTGAGGAAATTGCAAGGAAGATAAGAATCCACAAATGAAGTCAAACAGAACGTTCAACAGTAAATTTCACCAAATATTTTTTCAGGCCATTTATGAAGCAGTCTTTCATTAAAAATTATAGGGAAATATAAGGGTTAAACATCTTTATGATTCTTGGTCTTTCGGATATACCTTGACCAAGATCCAGAGACAAAAACAATAGCTAACAATTTGGAAGAAATATAAAATGTAATTCCAAGGAAAGAGAAGCCCTTAGGTGCAAACTGATACAAAGATGTTAAGATTTATTATGATTCACATGAGCTATTCTAGATCATGAATAAGGAATTAGGGCATTAGCTTACATATACATTTATATTTTAAAAAGTGTTAGACGTTCCAAAATCGAAGGGATACCCAAAGAAAAGAGTGGTACAGAATCTGCCTTCATGCAGATTCACAAATAGGACAAGAGTACTATTTCTGCCTGGAGACTCAAGAATTAAACAAAATGACCTCTTCGGTCTTTTCTTGCCTTATGTTCATCTAGGTTTAATTTCTTTCATAAGGAACACGTTAGCAGAAATTACAGCTGAAACTACGAAGTCTAAGAGCTTAGGCTTTGGATTCAGACAGACCTCAGTCTGAGTCAAACGCATGAGCATTAACCTCTTGTGAGCATGGGCCACCCAGCAATCTTATTACATTTCCCAAGTCCTTTAACTCCTCAAAATATACATCTCACACCTTCCACTTTGCTCTCAGCTTTTAAATCTCCTCCTCCATTCTCATTTTCACCTGAAAACTTTGCTTCTAATTCCACTGAGAAAATAGAAGCAATCAGAAACTGCTACCAACACATCTACCACCATCCCTGCACCTGTGCCCGTAGACACGGCCTTCCCTCCCGTTGTTGTTGTTAGTTGCCATCCATTCAATTCCAACTCATGGCGACTCCATGTGTGACAGAGTAGACCTGCTCCCATGGGGTTTTCTTGGCTGTAATCTTAACGGAAACAGATCACCAGGCCTTTTCTTCCACAGTACTGGTGATCTGCTCTGGTAAAGATTATAGCCAAAAAAACCCCTATTGGGCAGTTCTACTCTGCCACATGGAGTAGATATGAGTCCGAATCAACTTGGTGGCACCCAACAACAACAACAATAAATGTTGGCTTTCATTAAACTGGAAGATCGAGTCCTCCTTTTATGTCTATAGACTAATTCCAAAGCAGGCTGGGTCATCTTCAGGTCACATTCTACTTGAGATGGCAAGTGCTTGGCCCGTTTGACAACATTCACCTCTCCTGCAGACTTACAGTGGCCTTCTCATCTTTCTTAACTCAGTCCCCCAGGCAACCACTGATTGCTGTTTACATAAGACATGAAAAAGTATTTGCCACTCTTGCTCGCATTTCTTGCTCTCCTCCTCAGTTTTTAACCAAACGTGGATGATGACAGCATAGAATTATGCGTGTAAATGGAAAGTCAGGTAGAGTATCAGAGGCAATTATTCCAAGGACTCAAGCCTCAACCGTGCTTGAGTTACGTGGAGATTTCGGGCCAAAGTCTATTGCCCTGATGACTAACCGGTTTTCTACTTGGTGCCCTTGGACACAGCTCACCTTATGGAACTGTGGAGGGTATATTCGAGCAGCCCCATGATTCAGTAGTAGCTGGTAGCAGATCTCGGGCTGGGCGGCAGGGCGCACGGAGGTGACCTTCAACACGTACTGGATGGCAGCGCAGCCGTTGATATCCACGAGATTCGCTTCCGCGCCAGCTTCCAGCATCATGTGCATGAGCACGTGGTCACAGTTCCAGGCTGCCTTGTGGAGGGGAGATTTAAAGTCGTCATCCCGGGCGTTAACCTCGGCGTTGTAGTCAAGCAACATGCGGCAGATGAGGTGGTGCTCCCTGCTGTACTCCTGCTCTTTAAAGCGGAGGGCCCAGTAGGTCGCGATAGCCAGGGGGGTCTCCATGTGGGCGTTGACACTGTCCACTATGGCCCCGTGCTGCACGTAGAAGGCCACCAGCTCCGGGAGGCCGAAGTGAGCGGCTGTGTGCAAGGGCGTCTCCTCATCCTGGTTGTTGGTCTTCATGTTCACATTCGCCCCTGTAAAGGGAAATTGGGAAAGATGATTAGTTAAACATATCTAGCCGTTATTCCCAAGGTTCATAAAACATGGGTTTTCTCTCCTCTTCTAACCTCTGGTTTCCATACATTATCCATTTTTTCCAAGCTCCATTTCTGGGCCTCCTGGAAGCCATTCTTTTGAAACAACAGTGCCATCTCCTGGACAACCAGCTAATGGACCCAGGAGAAAAGAACAAAGGATTTCTGCCAGATCGTTGGGGCATTGCTCAGTTTGTTTTTACTCCCAGATGGATTTGTAGTTAAGTACAAAGTGATTCCTATAACTAAATAGCTGTCATCAATAAAATATTAAATATCATTAAAAATAAAGGCCATATCTCAACCTTTAAAGCTCATCAAGTGGCTTTAAGAATCATTGATTGTTTTGAATGTTTCACAAAATGATTTTCTTCTCTCTCAAACTAAACATTTGGTACAAGTAAACATTAATCAATTGCTGCCAAGTCAACTCTGACTCGTGGTGACCCTTTGTGTGTCAGAGTTGACCTATGCTACATAGAATATTCAACGGTTGATTTTTCTGAAGTAGGTCACCAGGCTTTTCTTCCAAGGTACCTCTAGGTGGACTCAAATCTCCAACTTTTCAGTAGTAGTTAACCATTTGCACCACCCAGGGACTCCAAGTAAACATTAATGGTATGTAAATTGCCCAGTCCTCTGGCTGAAATTACAATGTTAAACTCTATCGGGGCTGTGGTGTATGTCTATGAGGCTTCTTTGATAAATAAACAGACGAAAAAAAAGAAAAACCAAACTCATTGCCATCAAGTTGATTCTGACTCATAGTGACCCTATAGGACACAGTAGAACTGCCTCAGGGTTTCCAAGGAGCAGCTGATGGATTCAAACTGCCAGCCTTTTGGTTAGTAGCCACGCTCTTAACTACTCTGCTACCAGGGATCCGAATAGACAAAGGGGGAGGGAAATACCTTGACTACCAAACTAGCCTGAAGGTTGTATTTTGCATTGAAAGGTGTAGAAGCCAGTATAATAGAAACTCAAAAAAGGAAATTGATTTAGATATTGCAACACGTTTGATTACAGTTGAAAAAGGATGTTAGAACCACAAATTGTTAGTGCTTGGAGAGCATCTTAAAGGTTATTTATTGTTGTTGCTGTTAGGTGCCATCAAGTCGGTTCCAGCTCATAGCCGCCCTAGTTCAACAGAATGAACCACTACCTGGTCCTGTGCCATTCTCACAATCGTCCTTGCTATGTTTGAGCCCGTTGTGGCAGCCACTATGTCAATCCATCTTATCGAGGGTCTTCCTCTTTTTTGCTGACCCTTTACCTTACCAAGCGTGCTGTCCTCCTCCAGCGACTGGTCCCTCCTGATAACGTGTCCAAAGTATGTGAGATGAAGTCTCCTCATCCTCACTTCCAAGGAGCACTCTGGCTGTACATCTTCCAAGCAGATTTGTTAGTTCATCTGGCAGTCCATGGTATAGTCAATATTCTTCACCAACACCATAATTCAAAGGCATCAGTTCTTCTTCGGTCTTCCTTATTCAATTTTCAGCTTTCATATGCACATGAAGCAATTGAAAATATGGCCTGGTTCAGGCACACCTAGTCCTCAGAGTGACATCTTTGCTTTTTAACACTATAAAGATTATTTAGTTCCACCCATTTATTTAACAGGATAGGAAATGGGAGCAAATTTTGTTTTTTTGATAGGGAATGTTAAGTAGTACCAGGGTTAATGAGAGAAGCTGAAATTTTCCTTTTCTGTCTAAATTAATAGGATGAACCAAATGACCTGTGGGGGACCAACTCTATAAATCAATTCTACTGGAAATTTTTATAGCTACCTCAAGCATAAATCTGGAAGAAACTTTATTATTTCAGTAGCTAATATTAAGTATTCACCATGTGCAACATTGTGAGATAAATACTTGTCATGTATTGCCTCATTGAATCTTCTAGCAACATTTGCAGCAAGTGTAATTTGTATCTCAACTTTACAGATAAAGAAATTGGTACTTAGAGAGATTAATAACTTGCTAAAAGTACACCAAGCTAGTAACCAGTGCAACTGAGGTTTCAAAGCAGACAATCTGGCTTCAATGCTCTTACCACTGAGTTATTCTATCTCATTATTATTTTTCTGGAGGAAATTTTTCTGTACTTCGCTCTCTTTTGTTATACAAATACTTGAAAGTAGATGAGAAATCACTTTGCATTTGTTAATTTAAAAAATCTGTTTTCCTTGTCTTGGTGCCTTTATGACCTTACTAAGAGCTTCCCCTGATCATATGGAACATATTTGAGAAAGACAATACTGCAAGCATGCTCAGTACGCTATACAAAATCAACCCCCCAGTGAGGTTTCTAAGAGCACATTGCTCTGTAAACGCCAAGACTGTCTGTACTTCTAACTTGCAGAAAGCAGAATTATAACCAAAGATCGTTTTTCACGAAGCAATCTGTGTTCATCAGTATTCTACCCTGGAGAAGTTCTGGGTCAGATCTTCTTTCTTGTCAGCCTTCTTTGCTCTGGAATGAAATGGAATGAATAAACTTCTTCCCAGAAGCCAGATGCAGCATAGCTTCAGACGCTGGAGAATTTCCAGTAAGGAAAGGAATTAAAGGGTCAGGATGAAAATTTTACAGGCCAACATGGAACAAACCACATCCTTTATTTTTTTAATGTGTGTGGACATTTTACAATTGATCCTTGGTACAACTAGATATGCCGCATAGTTTTGTAAATGGAAGAGTTTCAAATTGGAGACACTCATGTCAGATGTAAGAATGACAGGGCCAACATGCATTTCCAGGAAGCAGAAGGTCAGGAAGTAAACCATTTGTTTGTGGGAAGAATGTGTCGAGATGTAAGTAATTTGTTCCCAGGAAAACTGTTCACAACTACAATCACGTATGACTGAACCAGCTGGTACCACTCACCTAGGTGATAACATACTCCCTCCTAGCCAAGGGTCTGACGTTTACATTTTGAAGAACTTACCTATAACCAATCATTAACCCCTACCTTTCCTTTGTTCTCTATGTATATAGACCAGTGAGTCCTTTGTATTTTTACTTAGCACTACCCAGCTTGAGCTGTATTATTCCTCAATAAAACTCTTTCCTTCACTTCTAACAGAGCACAAGATTTTCTTCTTTGACAGTATCCCTAATAGGCTAGGTGTCCCTGGATGGCATAAATGCTGGACTACTAGCTGAAGTGTTGGCTGTTTGAACCCACCCAGAGGTGCTTCACATGACAGGCCTGGTGATCTGCTTCCAAAAGGTCACAGCCTTGGGTCACCATGAGTCCAAATCAACTCGAAGGCAACTAACAACTCCTTCAGAGGTTTCATAACTATCCCAATTAGTTGTTACCTAGTTTTATATAGATTTTTAAAATGTGTAACATCTGATTCATCTGAAATTCATTTTGGAGTAGACATCAATTTGAGAGAAGAATTGATACTCTTACAGTATGGAGTTTATCCATTCAGAAACATGGTCTGTTTCTCTAAATGTTTTCTTTACACATCTGTAAAATTTTGCAGCAATTTTTATTCCAGGGAAACAGAATATAAATTATTTCTGGGGTAAAGTAACTTTTAATAAGGAAAGCCCTTTCTTGAGCCTTTTAATTTATCGAAGGCAGTCTCTAGAAGTAGTCTGGAATGGTAGCAAATGAAACAGATAAAAATTTAAATTTGCTCTGCATGATAAAGAACAAGTGATTTTCAGATTTCATCTGTGGGCAAAGAAGACAGGGGTTTGTATGAACTGAGAATGGGATGAAGAGGAGAGGTAGGATAAGAATTGTATACAAAGGGGGAGAACCAGTCACAAAAATATGGTGGCCAGCCTGGACAGGTCCAAGGAAAAGATAGTTGTTGAGAAATTTCTTGAACCCAGGATTACAGAGAGATTTTAGCACAGTGCTGGCAATTTTAAGTTTTTCATCTTCTGCCATATTGTGTGCTACTTTCTTTTCATTATCCTCAATAGATAGAAGTTATTTCATGAATCTTAGTTCTAAGAGCTCACATTTCCTTATATATATATATATTTGAAATAATATTAAACTGCCTCCGAGCCTCCATTTGTTAGCATTGGCTGATCATCCACTATCAGATATCTTTGTGGTTCCACCTGCTGGCCCTCGCTACTCCTGTGGGCTTCAAGATGCCTTTCAAGGCCAGCCTCTCCTAAGCCTCCCATTCCACCCAATTCTGTCACCTCCAAAAGCTGCAGGGGAGTGGAAACAGGCAGCAGGTCTCCATCGCTGCAGAAACTCTGTCTTCCATCTTTCCAGACTTGGGGAATCCACGTCCCCCACTTCATATCCCTAAACTAGCCTTTCTCCTCACTCCCTGTCCTGATGGACTTCATTTCTTAAAAAGCCTGTGATTGGGAAAGTTGGTAGTGAGATGGAGGAAGAGCCCGGACTAGTGCTTCTCAACCCTTTTAGCCACTGTTTCCTATTCTGCATTGAAATTCATAGATAACACAATCTACCTTCACACATAATCTTTTTAAAGTAAATATAATACCTTGTATTTGCCTATAACTTGTATAGGCAAAATGAAAGTAATTTCTAAGAATTATAATTACATAAATATGGTTATTATAGGTAATATAAATAAATTACAATAATGTAGTATGAAATTCAATATGATAGTGCTTAGGAATAACTACCCTAGATAATATGATGAAATAGTGATTTGTTTGCACCTGTATGAAGAATCACCATGATTGGAACAGCTGCATATTCAAACTATTCAGGTGTTTTGTATTGTGGTTCAGATACCACAAGCATCAATGCCATAATGAATAGTATTCCAAAATCAGAAAAAAATCTTGGTAAAGCTCTGAACAAATTGAAGTTCAATCTTGCATTTATTTACATCGTACTTGCATTCCTGGAAATGTCCATATTATTTTAAAATATCAAAAATATTTTATGTTTCTATGTAAAATGGAGTTAGGTTAGAACTCTGTTGTGCTGTTTCATCTAAAGGTCTATGATTGCATTCACACCAAATCTGAGATTTTTTTAAATTAAATAATTCAAACATACAGAAAATTCTAGGAATATTATAGCAGACATCAATATACCACTTGTTGTTATTGTTAGGTGCTGTCGAGTTGGTTTCAACTCATAGCGACCTATGTACAACAGAATATTTAAAAAAAAAAAAAAAAAATTGCCATCAAGTTGATTCTGACTCCTAGCAACCCTATAGGACAGGGTAGAACTACCCCATAGGGTTTCTAAGGAGCACCTGACAGATTTGAACTGCCAAACTTTTGGTTAGCAGCCGTAGCTCTTAACCACTATGCCACCAGGGCTTCAACAACAAAATATACCACCAGTCATATGTTATAGATACTATTTTTCAATATTTTCTTTTTCTAAGATAAAATTTTACATTAAAATCCAGTTCATTTCTTCTCTCTTCTTCCCTCTCTTTCTTTCTCTACAGAGAAAACTACTAAAGTTGATGTTTGTCATTTCCTTCTAAATTCTTCTTCTTTTACTACTCATATGTTTACAATATTTTATGTTCTTAAAAATCACATTAATGCTATCTCACTTTTGTAACTCGGTTTTACCAGTCTTGTTATGTTTTTGAAAGGAGAGTTTTGTTCGTTTTGTTTTTTAACTGCTGAATCTCGTTACCTTGTATAATAAACCATAGTTGATCTATCTCTCTATTAAGAGAGTTGTTTTAGTTTTTTCAAAATAACAAATATCTTTTAATTTCTGCAGGAGTTTCTTGAGACAGAAATAGAATTACTGGGTATTAGTATATGAACATTCTCAACTATATTAAATTACACTCATGCATAGGTATATCAGAGTCCTGGTGGCAAAGTAGGTAAGAGCTCAGGCTGCTAACCGAAACGTTGGCAGTTCAAATCTACCAGCTGCGACTTGGAAACCCTATGAGGCAGTTCTACTCTGTTGTGTAGGGTTGCTATGAATTAGAATTGACTCAATGGCACACAACAACAACATGGATCTATCAACTTATTTTTCCATCGGTAGAATTTAGGGGTTTAACATCATTACCAACGCTTGATACTCTCAAACTTTTCAATGTTTGCCAATTAGATAGTATGATGGTATTTTTATTTAATTTGCATTCTCCAGGTTCCCAGTAAAGTTGCTTGTCTTCTCATATGTTTAGAGTCACAGGATTTCCACTTGTATCAATTGCCTGTTCATGAACTCTGCTCATTTTTCTTTGAGTTTTTTGTGTTTTTCTTTGTATTTTCAGGATATAAATAAGATATTTATGGAGAAAATAATAAAAATGTTATTGAAGGTAAGGAACCTAAATAAATGGAGAATTTTACTATGTTCATTCATAGAAAGACTCAATATTGTAAAGATGGCAATGCTCCCTGAATTAACCTACAAATTCAATGCAACTCTGGCTTTTTTTTTTTTTTTCCATAGGATTTGCAAAGAGTAAAGAGCAAAAATAGCAAGTCAATTTTGGAAGAAAGAAGGGAAAAGAATTAGAAGGACAGAAGAGATAGTGAAGAGGAAGTAATTACCCTACCAGATATCCAAGCAAACGATAATTAAAACAGTGTGGTATTGATGTATGAAGAGATAACTAGACCAATGAAAGGTAATTCAGAGCCTAGAAACAGGCCCACTTGCAGGAAGCACCTGTAAGGACAGATGAGGCAGCACAAATCAGTGGAGAAATAATGGACTATTTAATAAAGGTATTGGGACCAAAGACTGTGTTGTAAAAGCACAAATGAGATCTTGTGTGTGTGTGTGTGTGATTATGCATGCACCTGCCTCGATTCAAAACCATGCTAGGGTGTGTAAAGGCTTTGGTGCAGGTAAAAGACAGCATGTGTGTTCAATATTTCTTAATGAAAATATCAATAATGTCTGCTACTATTTGAGCACTCATTAGAAGTTTTCCATACCTTGCCCCCACTTATTATTAACAGTAAGCATTCTTTAGAAACATCTACTATTTTAAAGGTTAGATCTTCTCTTTTATCATATTCAGGGCTTTCTCATTTTCTGTGCATTCCGGGATTGTTCCCAGAGTCAGCTTCTTCATTACGGATGCAGTTTTGTGCAGTGTCAAGCTTGTTATTAACATCACCGAAGCATATTTTCAGTCGACTGCTTTGTTCCGGTTTCAATTTTGCCCTTTCAATCTACAAGCTATGGCAAATATATTTTCTTATATCTTCTACAGTCTTGTCTAAAATGAAATCTTAAATGAAATACCATTTTCGCTAAAGCCTTATTCCTCTAATATTTATTCTCCAGAGTATGGACTTGAGCGCTACCTTCTTCTAGATCACAATGGTTACTCCTCCATCCTTGGGTAAAAGCCCTTCCTCATTTAAGGTTTATATTACCCAACCATGTACCTTTTATGCCTTCATATTTATAATCTCACAAACTCCAGTCACTCTCCCATTTTCACTAAAGACATAGGTATCTGACTCAGTCTTTTCTTTTTATCTCTGTCCTGACATCATCCTGGTATGTCTTTGTAGAAGACTCATCCGACACTTTTGGACTCACAATTCCTTAACTTTCTGTGGCAGATTGTATTACCATTACCAAATGTCCCAGCAGTTCTTCGTGAAGTGTCCTCTCTGTTGAAAGTTTATACATCTCCACCTTGTTGAGCTCACTTTGAGTTACTGGTTCTAGTTCCCCAGTTGCATCTCTATCTTTTCCTTAGTTAGGTTGCTCAACTTTTCCTTGATTCTATTTGTCAGTATAGTCTAAATTTTCCTTAGGCTAGGATTTAATCAAGATAAACTAAATTATGCTATTGTAATAATGCTCAATTCCCAGAGGTTTAACACAATGAAAGTTTATTTCTCACTCTTACAAAGCCCACTGTAATTACAGGTGACAGTTCAGAACAAATGTCCAGTATTTGATCAGGAATCTAAGTTGCTTTGGTCTTGTGACTTCACCATCTCTGCCTGAGGTTTCCTCCACTATCATGACACCGCAGGGAGGAATAGACTTAAAACTTCATAGATGGGCTGTTCACTGCCTGTCGTGGATTGAATCATGTCCCCCAAAAAATATGTGTATCAGTTTGGCTGGGCCATGATTCCCAGTATTGTGTGATTTTCCTATATGTTGTAAATCCTGCCTCTATGATGTTAATGAGGGAGGATGGGTGGCAGTTGTATTAATAAGGCAGGACTCAGTCTACAAGATTGGATGGTATCCTGAGGCAATTTCTTGATATATAAGAAAGAAGTGAGCAGAGAGACAGGGGGACCTCATACCACCAAGAAAGCAGTGTCAGGAGCAGAGTGTGTCCTTTGGACCCGGGGTCCCTGCGTGGAGAAGCTCCTAGTACGGGGGAACATTGATGAGAAGGCCAACAGAGAGAGAAAGCCTTCCCCTGGAGCTGACACCCTGAATTTGGACTTTTAGCCTACTTTACTGCGAAGAAATAAATTTCTCTCTGTTAATGCCATCCACTTGTGGTATTTGTGTTGTAGCAGCACTAGATGACTAAGACACTGCCTAAGCCAGGGAGTGACTCTTCTTTATTCTGTTCACATTTTATTAGAAAAGTCCCATGATCCTGCCAAACTACAAGGGGACTGGAAAGTGTAGTCTTCCATGAGCCTGGAGGGGAAGAGAACTAGATATTGGTGAACCCTAATTATTTCCACCACAACTGAATTAAGTTTCTGAGGGTTGAAGTACAGTAAAACCTGCAAAAGCCGGAACCTGTGTAAGACGGAAACCTGTCAGAAAAGGAAGACTAAAATATTTTCCACTAATAGTGAGTGATAGAAAAGTGGTAAGACCGCACCCTGTCAAAGGCAGAAAACTTGCGAGACCCAGACAAACAAGGTAATCTTGTCGAATTTCAGCTCTCACTGGTTTCACTGTAAAAGATTCAGTACCTACCTCTACCTTCTCTTTTTCATTTAGAGGGAGAGGAGTCTCTCCGCCAATTCAAGACCAATACCTCTATCTTTACAGTTAATCGTATACACTGCAGTTGAATGTTGCTCCACAAATAACTTCTCTTAATCATATAGCCAACATCTCCCTTTCTAATGACTCTTTGCTCTTACCTTGTAAGCATACTTCTCCCTTTCAGCTTCTCTCGAATTTCTTTTGATCTCTTTTCGGTCAAATTTCTTGAAAGTGTGATCTCCGCTTTCTGCAAGCTCTTCCTCACTACCCATGCACCCTTTAGTCCATCACAACCTGCCTTCTGTCCCCATGACACCAATAGGATTGCTCTGACAATTGTAACCAGTGGTCTCCAATTCACCTTTCCTCTCTACATTTTTCAATCTCTATCTTACTACACTTCTCTGCTATATCCAATACTGTTGTTTACTTCTTGAAATTCTATTTTTTCAGCTTTCCTAATAGTATCTTCTCTCTTCTGTGGGCAATCCTTCATGGTTTTCTCTATGATTCCTCTTCTTATTCTCACTCGCTAAATTGGGGTGTCTTACCTTTTTTTTACTTCGATTCACAATTAACACCCATGGTAGCAGCGGTCAAGAAATCAAACGACGCATTGCATTGGGCAAATCTGCTGCAAAAGACATCTTTCAAGTGTTAAAAAGAAAAGATGTCACTTTAAGGACTAAGATGCGCCTGACTCAAGCCATGGTGTTTTCAATCACCTCATACGCATGCAAAAGCTGGCAATGAATGAGGAAGACGGAAGAAGAAGTGACACCTTTGAATTATGGTGTTGGCGAAGAGTATTGAATATACCACGAACTGCCAAAAGGACGAACAAATCTTTCTTGGAGGAAGTACAGCCAGAATATGCCTTAGAAGCAAGGATAGCAAGACTTCGTCTCACATACTTTGGAGATGTTATCAGGAGGAATCAGTGCCTGGAGAAGGACATCATGCTTGATAAAGTAGAGAGTCAGTGAAAAACAGGAAGACCCTCACTGACATGGATTGACACAGTGGCTGCAACAATGGGCTCAAGCATAACAACAATCATGAGGATAGCACAGGATCAGGCAGTGTTTCGTTCTGTTGTACATGGGGTCACTATGAGTTGGAACCGACTCAACAGCACCTACCAACAACAACCTTGAGTATCATCTTTTGCTCCCTGCTCTTCCCAATGCATATACCTTTCTGAGCAGCCGTAACTATCTTTTGGTTTTAGCAATGAATATATGACTCTCATAATTATATGCTCAATCATATAGTTCATAAGGGACTTATGTCAAGAATATATAAAGACGTAACTCAATGATAAAGAGACAAATAATCCAATTTAAAAATAGACAAAGGACCTGGACAGACAAAGAAGATATACAAATGGTGCTCAACACATTAGCCATCAGGTAAATGTAAATCAAAACCACAGTGAAACATCACCTCTCATCTATTTGGAGGGCTATAATCAAAAAGACAACAAATATTAGCAAATATGTGGAGAAATAGGAACTCTCATACACTGCTGATTCGAGTGTAAAATGGTACAACTGCTTTGGACACCAGTCTAGCAGTTCTGCAAATGATTAAACATAGAGTTACCATATGATCCAGCAATTCCACTCCTAGGTAAATGCCCAAGAGAAATGAAAACATACGTCCATAAAGAAAAAAAAAAAAACTTGTACATAAATGTTCATAGCAGCATTGTTGTTAATAGCCAAAAGTCAAGAATAGGTAAATCTATAAAGACAGAAAGTAGACTAGGGCTGGGGAATAGGGGAGTTAGGGAATGATGAGTAAGAGGTGCATGTTTTCTTTCTTTTTTCTTTTTTTATTGTGGTAAATTATATATAACAAAACGTTTGCCATTGTAACCATTTTTAAGAAAGGTTTTTCTTTCTAGTCTGTCTTAGTCTAGAAGGTCCACCGAAACCTGTCCAACATAGATGGCCCTGCTGATATTTGAAATACTGGTGGCAGAACTTCCAGCATCGTAGTAAAACATAAGCCATCACAGTAGGACAAACTGACAGACAGAGGGTGGATCACAGAGGGAGTGATAGGAAATAATATTGGTAAGCCACAGGGGGAGATGATAAAGAAATAAAGAAATATCTAAAGATTGTGGGAAAAACTTTAGACCATATTCTAAACGTGAGAGGAAGCATTGGGGAGTGAAATAATCTAATTTATCTTTTTCAAAGTTTACTCTGGCTGGCTGTGTGGAGGGTGGACTGTGGCAAAGGAAAGCACAAAAGTAGAGAGACAGTTGGACATCGATTGCTGGAGTCCAAAAAAAGAAAACCAAACCCATTGCCGTCGACTTGATTCCAATCATAGTGACCGTATAGGACAGAGTAGAACTGCCCTATAGAGTTTCCAAGGAGCACCTGGTGGAGTCAAACTTCTGACCTTTTTGTTAGCAGACATAGCTCTTAACCACTACACCACCAGGGCTTCCTACTGGAGTCCAGGGTGAAATTATGTGGCTTGGATTAAAGTGGTGATAGTGTAGGTGGTTTGAAGTGGTCAGACTAGAGATATGTTTTGATGGCACCAACAGGTCTTGTTGTTATGGGGTGTGAAGTGTGAAGGAACGTGAGGAATCAAAGATGCCTCCTAGGTTTAAGCTTGAGCAACTGGAAAAAATAGAACTGTCATTTATTGAGCAGGGTAAGATGGAGAACATAGAGCATGGAGCGGCAAATACAGTGTCAGTCTAGACATGGTAAGTTTGAGATGTTTATTAAACATTCAGTGGAGATGAATTGGTAGTGCAAATGGTTAACAGGCTCGACTGCTAACAGAAATGCTGGAGGTTCCAGTCCCTCCAGAGGCAACTTGGAAGAAAGGCCTGGTGATCTACTTCCAAAAAATCAGCCATTAAAACCCCTGTGAAGCACAGTTGTACTCTGATACACATGGGGTCGCCAAGAGTCAGAACTGACTCAAAGGCAGCAGGATTTTGCATATGAGTTATATATAGTTGGATATGATAAATCTGGGGTTCAAGGGAGGTGGTCAGGCCAGAGATATTAATCTGAAAATTAACACCATTTGGTGATATTTGAAGCCATGAGACTAGAGGGGATCACCTAGGTTTGCGTTTAGATGAGAAAGAGGCATCTTCCACTGAGCCCTGGGGCACACCAACGTTTAAAGGAAAGGAGAAATAGATTCAGCAAAGGAAACTGAAGAAAGGCCAGTGAAGGAGTAGAAAAACAGCTCAAATCTATAAATACTTATTAAACCAAAGTTTTTTTCATGTGGCCTGTTCTCATATTTCTTCTTCTTTAACCGCTACCCATATTTTTTTTAACAATATTGAAAACAGGAAGCAAATAACACAAACCATTTCCTTCTGTCTCCTGGAGCGAATCTTTTTCATATCAAAGCTTATCTGCCAACTCCTCAGAATATTGCTTCCCATCCCTTGGGCTGCGGACTTTTTTTACAGAGCACATGCTTATTTAATCTTGTATTTATTTTTAATTTACTCAACTTTAAAGAAAAGATATCTTTCTAGAGCTGGTGTTGGAGAATAACCAAGATTCATGCACTGAGCTCAGTTGCCTTGTATTTATTTTATTATATGTCTTTTAAATTCCAAAAAACACTGATTAAAATTTAACAAGGTAACCATAGATAAGCTGAATGACTCAGACTCTGGAAAATGTACCATTATCACACTGTCTTGCCCTAATCTTGCTGAGCTCCTAGAGTCAGACCATATCTCATGTTTGGGATGGTGTTTTCATTGAAGGAAATGAATACTGCTATTCTCATTCAACTGAAAAAGAAGTTAAGCCTGGAGACTTTTTTTTTTTTTTAATGGCTATGAATTGGAAGAAAGTTAAGAAGGACTTCTTCCTCTATCAGATGCCAAAATTCAGTTTGTTCTGGACTCAGAGCAAGGGGAGGCCTGGATCACACCCAGGGGTGGAGGTGAATGGCTTCATCATGGAGACAGGTCTGGGGTGAGATAGGGAGATGGAGTGGTATGAAGGAGGGTGGTACTTCCATTCCCAAGGCAGAATGAGATAGAAGAGGGGCTAGCATTAGGATAGCAGAAACCAGTTGCATGGGAAGGAATTAGTCAGGCAACAATGGGCCTCCCCTTTCCAGTAGCAGCAGCTATAGCAAAAGCAATGGAGAGGAAGTCCATTTCTGGAGCTGCCAGCATCCAGGAAAATTGTGAAAGAAAAAAAAAAAACAATTTTTTTGTGAAGTAGGTTTGAGACTGGGTGAACTTGAACCTCTAGCCTTTCATAAGCAGTCAAGCACGTTAACCATTTGCACCACCCAGGGACTCCACAGTGAGAGAGGGGTCTTTTAATCCAGAAAGAACATCTGTGTTCTTGTTACATCCAGTGGTTTACTGAAAGATCAGTTACCTGAACAAAGGTAAGTCACTGCTGGGGATTCACGTCGGGAAGAGGAATCTTAGAGAAGGACTTCTTGCTACCAAGGCACGTGAAGGATTACAGTTGTTATATCCAGGCTGTATGTGTGAGACAGTGTCTACATCAAAAGCTGGTGAAGCTGCAGGTATGATTACCTAAACTTTTGAACAGTAGTTGAGGGAAACAGAAGAGGGAATTATCCCAGCTACCTTTGCATCTCTGCCTTTATCTCAACCCATTATCTGCTTTGGCTTTGTAGAGGCCATGTCCCCTAAAAACTTTGGATAAAGTCAAGAAGAAGGCTTCCAAAATTTTTGTTTGTTATTTGCAGAAAGATAGTTTCAGAATTATTTCATCCTGAGTTGTCAGGTAATGTTTACTCTTTGCTGCGCCAGTGTATTTTTCATAGTCTCCAGGCTGGGATTCTTTTCACTGTCTTCATAATTGCGAGCCCTGTAAACCAGGTAGTAACTAATCATATGAGAATACAGTATCTTCTCTACTTCTTTGGCACGTTCCATCCTGGGAGTTGTATTTTCAATGCATATAGAGTAAGAAAGAAGTTAAGGGGAGAGAGAACGGTGCAACCTGAAGCTGAGTATGTAAGACTCTTTCTCTAACTCTTTGAGGGACATGTTTTCTGTAAGGACTCATGTAATTAGATTGGGCTGACCCAGATCATTCAGAACAATCTCCCAATCTCAAGGTCCCTAATTTAATCACATCTGCAAAGGCCCTTTGGCTATGTAAGGTAACATATTCATAGTTTTCAGAGATTAGGAAGTAGATATCTTTTGGGAGTGCATTTTTCTGCCTACTTTGTAAGATAGAATTTGCCCTCAGATGATAACTGGGGGGCAGATTGATATACATAGGGCTGTGTGCAGTTTTACTGTCACCAAATGTCAGTTCCCCTTTTGCTATAAGCCCCAGTTCCATTCTTTTAAACCAGCATTTCCCAGTCAGTATTGTGGCATATTAGTACAGTAAGATGCTTCAAAAACAAAGGCTCTGTGGTTAAACGAATTTGTAGGTTCTTTGTAGTCTTGTTTATTTACAAGTTACATTGGAGCCCTGGTGACACAGTGGTTAAGAGATAGGCTACTAACCATAAAGGTCGGCAGTTCAAATCCACCAGCCACTCCTCGGAAACACTGTGAGGCAGCTCTACTCTGTCCTTTTGAGTCGGAATCGACTGGACGACATTATATGAAAAATTATTAAAAGTCCTGTATTAAGAAAACCTGTCTAATTTAACATGGGTTTCCCAGAACTTGTTTGACCATGGAATTCTTTTTTTGTAAGACCTATAAAACCCATTAGAAGCCCCAAAACATCCCTGGGTGGTGCAAATGGTTTGCGATCCACTACTAACAGAAAAGTTAGCTGTTCAAACCCACCCAGCAGCACCTCGGAAGAAAGATCTTGTGCTCTGCTTCTGTAAATACTGCAGCCTAGGAAACCCCATGGAGCGGTTCTACTTGAAACACGTAGTGTCACCATGAGTAAGAATCAACTCAACGATAACAGGTTTGGTTTTGGTTTTTTGTTAACAGTCCCAGAATCAATGTTTCATATAATAGACTTGGGAAATGCTTCTACAGACAACACAAAGATGTCCATACAGTTCCATGTATGGGTGAAAAGGATCCATAAATCTTTCCTTGAGGTTCCTAGAACCAACTTTGATTGCTATCAATATTCCCATTCAACAGTTGATAGCTGCGATCCAAACAAGTTCAATCTTGCCCCGACGCATGTCAGTAGTGAGAGGGGGAGTCAAGATTTGAACTCCATGCTTACTCCAGAACCGATTGCTCTAAACCACTAGAGTTCTTTTTTCATAGAAAGGCATGTTAAAGCCCAATTGGCCAGCCAGCCCTTGAGCCGGATACCACCCCTGATCTAATGGGCTGTGGTGGGGAAAAAGATCAAGCATTGCAGAATGTAACAACTTAAGTTTTTCTCTTAAGCAGGGGCTATGAACAGGAAAGTTGTAGGAGCTGCAAGAGTGGCAGGTAACCTGATTGACATGCTGAGTCCACAAGGAAACAAGGTTCACAGAATAAGGCTATGGGAGAGTCCCAGGACAGTCCCAAGACTAATTTGCTTTACCGGAAGAATTCTAAGTAGCAAAGGAGAGGTAGCACCACCTAGCGGAAAAAGCAAGCATTCTGCATTGAGATGGATATGTGCTCAAAACCTGTTTTCACCATTAAGAAACTTGCCTAAGGCTCAGCGTTTTAAACCCCTAATAGGAATAACAGTATCACCCTCATAAGATAGTTGTGAAGATTAAATAAGAGTAGGGATAAAGTGTCAGGCATACAATAGAAACGTCATAACGAGTTATTAAGTCCAAGCTGGCCTTTCTCAGGGTTCTTATCCAGTCTTTTCCTCCTGCCCCCCAGGTTAACTCACTTTGCTTGCAGGAAGTAAATTCACTTCCTGCTTTTACCACCCAGGTACTTTGGCCGGTGTGTCCCTCTTAATTGATGAGTATTCCTGAGGGCCGGAGAACTTCTAAGGCCACAGTAAACAAAGGCAAAGCATGCCCAAGGGATCTGCTTTCAGCAGGCTCCCTAACTGGGTCTCCTGAGCAGTATTCAGCCATCAGTGGCTCTCCTTGGGGGGTGGCTAATACCTCTTCTGACGCCAGGGTGATGTTTTGTCTCATTTCTGAGAGGGGCCCACTCTTACACTGTTCCCATTAGCTTTCTAATTAGTAGAAACTTCTTCAGAAAACTGGCCTATGCTTGATTCTTAGCCTCCAATTCTGATACTTTGGCCATTTCCCCCATTTGTGTGTTTTCTTGGCTGAAAGGAAAATAGAGATGGGAGCCTCAGGCTATTGTTTGATTTAACCATTTTACCTCCAAGTCTGGGCCCTTGATTCTCATTCTAAAATTGTCTAGAATATCTTCTACAAGTTATTATTTACGGAGATTACAAAGAAAACACTTGCATTTCTGTTTATAAATCTGATATCGTTTGCTAAACGGTGTTTAAAATGTTCAGGGGGGATAATAAGAGCCAGGATATCCTAAGTGAGAAACATATTAGAGAAGAAGTGCTGATAGAAAAAAGTAAAGTAGTACAGGCCCAAGGAAATTTTACCTTTCAATTTCCAATTTCAGATACTTCTGGTTATAAAACAAAGATTACACTCTCAGGCTGAAAACTCAGAACACAAGTCAGTCGGAGAAGGAAATCTATAGTGCCACAGGGGGAAGAAAGACTGTAATTATCACTTTCTTTCTGAAAATGCACTTGGGAATTGTCTGGGGAAGCAAAATTGTGTTTTGGTTTTTGTTGTGTTGTTTTCTTCCTCGTCGAATCGATTACAGCTCATGAGGATACCACGTGTTGCAGAGTAGAACAGTGCTTCATAGGGTTTTCATGAACTCTGGGGGCACAACAGGTAAGTGCTTGGCTGTAAACAGAAAGGCTGTTGGTTGAAACCCAGCCAGTGGCTCTGAGGGAGAAAGACCTGGTGATCTGCTCCTGTAAAGATTAAACAGAAAGAAAAAAAAACCAAACCCATTGCAATCAAGTCAATTCCGACTTATAGCAATCCTATAGGACAGAGTAGATCTGCCCCAGAGGGTTTGTGAGGAGTGGCTGGTGGATTCAAACCTCTGACCTTTTTGTCAACAGCGGTAGTTCACTGTAGCTCTTAACCACTGCACCACCAGAGCCCCTAGAAAACCCTGTGGTACAGTTCTACTCTGTCACACGGGGTCACTATGAATTGAAATCAACTCAACAGCACCTAACAACAACAATACTGCCTTTGGGAAGACAGCCAGGCCTTTCTTCTAAGGTGCCTCTGGGTGGGTTCAAACTGCTAGCCTTCCAGTTAGTAGCCAAGCACTTAACTGTTTGTACTACCCAGGGACTCCTTGGGACAGCAATAAACAACCCGAATTTTGAGAAAATAAGCCAAGGATAGTCTTATGGGTGAGACAAAAACAATGAGTGTTTGAGTAAAATAAAAATTGCTACCAGCTAAGTTTAATGACAAGGATATTTAACGTGCACCTAGTTATTTCAATTAGTTTCAGCCTTGCTATACCACATTTTCGTGGGTAGAAATTAGAAATTGATCAAAGTGTTGTTTTTAATTAAAGAGTTTAATGTTAAACAAAATGAACTAATGGATTTTTGATATATCTTTTTCAATCATTTCTCTACACATTAGCTGGAGCAAATTCAGCGAACTCAAATGAAAGCATTTTGCTTAGAAGGAAAAAATCAGCTTCCTAGGTGAGGGTCAATCTGCAACTGTAAACTTTCTAAATGATAGGAAACAGCAAATCAGGGATAAAGGATTGCCTTGGTGGAACTGATTTTGGTACAAACATTGACAGTTTCTCACATCTTTTAATAAGGCACACTTCTAATATACCCAGCTGTCTTTTCATTTTTTTTTTAAGAAAATCTTTTTAAAACATCTTGATGGCAGTAGTTTTTTTTTTTTTTTTTTTTGTAACTAATGGAATTCTAACAGAGTTTTTAAGATTCTTTTTTATATAGTAGTATCATCTTAGAGCAAACTTTTTTCCCTAATTTTTCAATTAGTCAAATGTCGCAGACGGGTGAGCAGTATACAATCTCCAGCAAGGCTTAGTGCCATCATCAGTCACCCAAACCAAACAGAATCGGGCCTGCTTCAGTCCTACCAGCTGTGGGGATGAGGGCCTTATTTAACTTCTCTGAGTTTCTGATTCCACTTCTATAAAATAAAGGGAATAATATGCACCCCACGTGGTTGTTGCAAGGGTTAAAAAGAGACATTTTATTTTAAAGTAACTGACACATTGTAGAGGCTTAATATATGTTATTTTCCTTTCCACTTTCCCCTTCATATGCATATAGACCAGCAACATCAATTTTCTTTATATGTAAAGCTGATGCTGTTAACTTTATTAGGCTAGATTTTCCATTAAGCATTTATCTTTATTCATTAGCTAGGAGGACTGACGCACAAAGATATTAAATTATTTACTCAAGTTTAATGAATGAAATTGAAAACCTTTTTCCCCTGCTTAACATGAATGTGCCCTTTTTAGTATGCAGAGCTTTGTTGCATTTATTCAGACGTGATCGCTAAGTGCTTAGTTTGGAACACAGGATTAATGAGCCCAGAGACGTGGTGTTGGTCACCATGGCAACTAAACTAGCTTTGCCCTGTTAGAAGCTCAAAGAACGGATGTGGGATACTTAACTCTGGCCTGGAGTATGGAGCTGGGTGTTCCTTTTCATATATGTGGCTCCTCATTGCTGCTTCCAATTACGCCCTGACTCTCTTGAAAAAAATAAATAAAAATGAAAAGAACATCCCTGCTCCTTTGGGGATTTGCTTTTTCAGCAACACCACCTACCCTCTTTTCTGAATAATCATCTCCCCATTAATTTCTGAAGCTATTGACAACAGACTTGCATTATTTTTCTCCACACAGATTCCTGCCATCATTCTGGGTGACTTTAACCACCACCTGGATGACCCATCCAATGCCTGGTCTCTGAGTTTCTTGATCTCACTGCCTCCAGTGACTTTCCCCTCCCCTCCTATTTAGTGATCCCATCCACAGTCATTCCCTACACTGAGTCAGTACCTAAAAAACCCATTGCTGTGAGTCAATTGACTCATAGTGACCCTATAGGACGAAGTAGAACGGCCCATAAGGTTTCTTAGGCTGTAATCTTATGGGAGCAAATTGCCAAGTCTTTTCTCCCTCAGAGTGGCTGGTGGGTTAACCGCTGACCTTTTGGTTAGCAGCCGAGCACCTTACCACTGTGTCACTGGGGCTCCTCTCAGTCATAACCTGAAACTGATTAATCTTCAGAAATTACTAATTCATGCATCTGATTCTCTGACCATAACCTCCTATCTTTATATCTTGCCCATTCAACTTCCACTACAACCATTCTTGGGACTCATTAGAACCCCTCTCTGTGTTCTCCTTGTCCATTAAATGTACCTTACTTTATGCCCCTCCCCATTCAGCTTAGATTACATTTTTCATCATTTTAATAACTCTTTTGCCAAAACCTTAAACTCCCTGCATCTCTTCATAGCACCCACCTGGGAAACCCACATCCACTGCTTCAGTGTCTGAACCGGGGGGTCATTTTGCCAGTAACAGTGATGGAATTTCTCTGGTTGATCCATGCTCTTTTGCCTAGTTCTATTAATTGTTTTTAACTGAACATGCAATAAATATTCAACAATCAACAACCAGTATGTACTATGCACTGGTCTATGGCTGAGCAAAGCAGTCTCTGCTCTCATAAAACTTATTGTTTAGTGAGGGAGGCAACCACTAATCAAAGAATCAAACTAATAAAATCTAAGTGCCATGAAAGAAAAATAAAATGTAATACAGAAATACAGATATAACATAGGGACCTGAGTTTAAGGGAATTAAGGAAGAATGATCTTCCAAAGTGATGTCTGAACTAAGTCCTTATACAGGAATAAGAGTTAGATCATCAAAGAAGAGTGGGAAAAACATTCTAGTCAGCCTGTATATCACATAAATATATAAAGGCAAGATTTCCAGTTTAAGATGATACATTGAACATCTGCATCTACTTTCACTCCCTACTGAACCTTCCTACAATGACAATAAAATGATTTTTTAGAAGGCATGAACCCACAGAGTTAGGGTAAATAGGAGGAGAGGCACCTTCAGTACAATGTAGAAAGGTGAAAAGTATGTAGATGAGTGGGAAATGATTTAGCAGACCCAAGAAAACTCAGTCCTAAGCTAGCAGTGGGGAAAATCAAGAATTAACCCAAAAGGCTCAAGAATTGGCAGCACTAAGTCCCTATAAATAGAGATGGGATAAAAGATAGGATAAAATAAAGAAATTTAGTTGAAAGTCTGTTGAAAAGGAGTCATATTCCCAGATGTGTCTCCCAATTTTCACAAGGCAACTGCCCCTCTCCCTTTCTGGCAAAAACTATGATGTACTCTCTGGAGAAGGTAAAGCAGAGGGTCTGTATGCTGAGGAGCACTAGGCACTTGAGGGATTAAGAGAACATTTGCATCCCCAGCCCTCTTTCCCAGCTTGGCACCCAGAATACTGGCAATCAGGTCTCAACCCTCCAGGAAGAAATTAGGTAGATTTTTCTATGGAGAATCTGACCAGGCTAAGAAAAAGATCCAAATGTACTGTGTCAGAGATTCCTTATATCAAAGGTCCAATCAGATCCCGTACAGTGAAGCTAACAGTGAACAAATCCTAACCATACCTAAACAAGCACTACAATGGCCAAATAATAGCAATTCAAGAAAGAGAGGATTCAGAAAGCAGAAGAAAAGAATTTATGAAGGAAATAATTCAGGAACATATCTCAGAACTGACAGACATGCATTTTTGGGTTAAAAAGACCCAGGGAAATGGATGAAAATAAACCTGCCAAGGCAGATCATAGTTCAGAACACCGAAGACAAAAAGAAAATTCTAAACCTCCCAGAGAGGAAAATAATAGGTCACACATAAAGGGTGAGGAAATAAACTGCTTCATATTTTTCAGCAGCAGAAACTAGAAGGCAATGGAACAATGCCTTCATCGTTCTAAAGGAAAATTAATATCAATCTAAAATTCTATACCAACTCAGGGTAAAATAAATGAAATTTGGGGCATGTGTGGTCCCACGTACCCTTTGTCAGGAATCTACTAGAATATGTACTCAACCCAAACAGGCAGTAAACTAAGATATAGGAGACTTGGGGGCCAGGAAATAGAAAATTCAACACAGAGGAGAGGCAAAGGATTACCATACATCACTTGATTACCAAAAACCTGCTTATATTTCTACTTATTTTTTCAGTTTTATACATAAATAAATGGTATATATTTATCAACATGGAAAAAATATCAAACTAATCAGATAAAAGAAGTGAAAGTGGTTGTCTTGTGGAGGGAATAATTCCAAAAAACCAAACCAAACCCACTGCTGTCAAGTCGGTTCCGACTCATAGCGACCCTATAGGACAGAGTAGAGCTGCCCCATAGGGTTTCCAAGGAGTGGCTGGTGGATTCGAACTACATTTCTCATAATAAACCTCACATACAGTATCTTCTGTACTGTCTTTTAGTCAATTTTTATATCTTCTTCACTTGTTTTATTGTTTTCTGGGTACTTTGAATTTCCTGCAATGTTACACATTTATCTTTCCTTAAATTATAATCTATAACTGCTTGTTTCTGGTATATAGAAATGCAATTAATTTTTTTATATTGATCTTAAATGCAGCACCTCTGCTGAACTCAATTACTAATTCTAATCAGTTGACTGTAGATTTTCTTGGGTTTTCTATGTAGATAAACATAGCATATGAAAGAATGGCAGTTGTACTGCTTCTTTCCAGTCTTCATAGATTGTATTTCTTTTCCTGTTCTCTCTGTGGTGGCTAAGATCTCTAGGACAAGGCTGAAGAAAAGTGGTGAGGGAGTAAATTTGTTTTATTCCTGATTCCAAACAGGATGCTTCTAAAATTTCATCACTAAATAGGCTGTTGGCTTTAGAGGTCAGTGCTTTCCAAAGTGTGGTATGATTTTAAGTGGGACATTCTTTATGGGGTTAGGGTACCTGCTGCCTAACTGGATGTGAGTTATGGCCTGAAACTAATTTCAAGTTCACTCACTCAGAGCAGAAGGAGTGGAGGCAAAGTTTCTAGAGACAAGCAGCTACCAGAAGATGAGCCTTTTTGGTCATTCTCTGCTGTCTGAGAGAATAGAGTTTGAGAGACAGAGGTCAAGAATTTCATTACTACTTACTATTACTGGTACCTTCTATTTATGGTGAGGGATTTTGGTTGTCAATTTTTTTATGGTGATGTAAAGTTTCCTTTAAAAGTAAACTTAATAAGCAAAGTCAATTTGAATAAAATATTAAATTAATATTGTTCAGGTGGTACTAATAGTACAGCAGATGTGGCAACAACCCTCTGTGTGGTTTGCAAATGACTAAGATCATAAGACTTGTGCCATTGCAATGTAGAACATAAGAGATGGGAAGAAGGAAGGCGATGGGGTGGTGAGAGGGGTGTCTGTTAGGCAGGTATATCTATTTCCTTGAATAAAACCAAAGCCAATGACGTTTTGCCTTACTATGTTCCTTTTCATTGAATAGAGAATTTCCTAACAGGTGGGTGACTTGTGTCACTGTCACACCAAGTAGCAGGGGACGGTCTTTTAAAAGGCAAGATCTCCTTTACATTGCCTTCATGCTACATTCTGCTAGGAAACATTTAAATTTTTATGGCTTTCCTGCAGTAACAAATTTTCCTCCTACTGTCAGGATTTGCTTCATGCAGAGTAAAGCAAGCAGCTTTCATTTTCCTCTGACGAAAGGGAATAGGTAGAAATAATATGCTGCTTTTCAGCCAGCTGAACCTGACCTGACTCTCTTTATTCATAGGGAAATGTGGGATTCACAGAGAGGACGTTTTTACTGAGGTAAATAAGCCCTCTCAACTGATGAACACTATTATACTAATACCAGAGGAAACAAAGGCCAGGAGCTGAGGGCATTAAGTAGAAAGGCAAACAGAAAAATAGCAGACAAAATCCAGCATGGGGACAAAGCAGGCTCTGCAACACTGAAAAAATAGGGGACAATCCTTTAAGAGAAAATTGCATGCAATTTTTTGGCCTCAATTAGCCTTTTCCACAAAGAGCACTTTTCTACAAAGAGCCCATTAAATAGCAAATGAAATTACATCAGTTTTCAGTTGCCATGGCATTGGTTTTTCTGTTAATGGACTTCTCTGGTCCTGAGTTTAATGTTAGCCTGACTTATTTTCCTTGTCCATGTGCTGTCTCAATTTCCTCTGTTCAGAAACGAAGAGGTATATATGACTTCTCCCCACCGGGCCTACGACATAATCCAAAAGAGAAAATTCAGCCCTCAGCTATATCCTTAGAGACCAAGAGGGTAAAAATGATCAACAGCAGCATTTCATTAACCTTGAACATAATAGTTTCCATTTAGTAGATGGAAGTTGGTTTCATCCACGCACTCAGGGCTTCTGGCACCATTCCGAGATCATTCTGCAACCATTTGTTGAGTACTTCCTATATGCCAAGTACTGTCCAAAAAACTAAGGATATAAAAATGCAAAAGAAAGGCTGCAAGACGTCCACAGTTTTCTAGAGTTTCCAGACTAGAAGACCTACGTCCAAGCACTTGCCTTTTTCTTTCTTCTATTTCTCCACTCATAAAGTGGGTGAAATTTTCCCCAAATATCTGATTTACAGTTTTGTTCTGTTTTTAATACGTATGCCTGGTTAAAAAAAAGAAAACAAACCCATTGTGGTCGAGTCGATTCTGACTCATAGCGACCCTATAGGACACGGTGGAACTGCCCCAGAGGGTTTCCAACGAGCGGCTGGTAGATTCCAACAGCCAAACTTTTGGTTAGCAGCTGAGCTCTTAACCACTGTGCCACTAGGGCTCCATATACCTGGTACTACACTTTAAAAAACATGTATTGTCCTAGGAGTAAGGATCTAAAAGAATAGATTTGCTTTTTTGAAATTGTTTAGCTACAGTTAAATATTATCTATGATAGCAAGTTGACTGTGATCATTTGGATGTTATTTTCAGGTATATATATATAGAAAGAGAGAGAGAGAATATATACATATAGAGAGAGAGTATATATATATAAAATCATATGTATCTTTTGTATCCTTGTTAATGTAATATGGAATAAACAACAACAAAAACATTTAGTTATTTCAATTGATGTTTTGATGATTACCAATGAAGGTGATCATTATGTCATATATATTCACTTATCATTTATGTTTGCTTCTTTTTAAAATATCTGTTCCTGTGCTTGCCCTCCCCCTTTTTTATGTTTCTGTGTTAACCTTTTTGTTTTATTTTTATAGTTTTTTTTTGTATATATTAGGGTTGTTAGCCCCTTGTTGTATACTCTCAAATATTTTTCCCCGTTTTATGACTGCCATTTAATTTAGCAATGTTTGCCATGCAGAAGTTGAATGTTTTTGCATTCTCTAATTTATCTTTCTTTTCTTTATGACTTCTGCCTTTGATGCCATGTCTCTAAATAGTAAGTGTATCTTTAATGGACTTCCACTCTTACCCCGATTGTTACAAGCCTAATTCATGAATGTTAGCTACAGGGAGCATTGCTGGGGGCTCTCCCCTTTCCTCTTTCCTCCTTCCTATGCTTAGGTAGTCGCGTGTCTCATGACAGAGATAAAAGAGATGGGGAATAACCACCCCCTGAGAAAGCTGTGTGGTAAGGCCTCCGAGGCATTAAAGGTGCTGACAGCTCTCTGTCAGTTTGAGGTTGATGGAGGCACTGGAAAACAGTGATGTAAAAAGTTAATCATTAAATAAATAGCTGTGGTGTAAAGAGTTTATAATTAAACAAATAATTTCTTAACTTTCTTAAATTTTTAAAAATGAAAAGTTTAAAATTTTAAATTAATTAATTAAAAACAAATAAAAACTAAATCCAAAAATAAGTAAAAACAAAAACTAAATCACTGAGTGAATGTGAAAGGCAGGGTGGCCACGCACACCAAATCTATAAACACTCTGGCATTTAAAACCTTTTTTTAGGGGGAGGTGGGGCCAAGATGGCAGAGTAGTCAGACGCTTCCGGTGGATCCTCTTACAACAAGTGAATTGATTATATATAGCAATCTGGGAGCCCTGAATATCAAAGGCAGAGTTGAGGAACTGGACTGAGTGGCAGGGGGAGGGAGAGACGGTTGGGAAAGCAGCGAGGAATTGCCAGACCTGACCCAGTGGGAGCCTGAGCCCTTCAGGCCTGATTGGCTCAGGGGTGAGCAGTGAAGCAGGCAAGCAGCAGTGCTTGGGAGGCACATTTTCCACACTGGGAGAGACCCAGCGCCAGCGAGTCTACACGGCCACCCAGAACCAATGAGAAGCAGCCCTCATCAGTGAAAGATAAGTAATTGTGTATGGCCTACCACACAGATCAAAAACACCCCCCTTAGGGAAAAACCTCTGCCTCATTTACTTCCCCACCCCCTGCTCTGCACTAGGTCCCAGACCAGCTTCAGTAATTGCTGAGTCCCCGGGGCCAGAAGTAGGATCCATCACATGCCCGGAGCCATTCTTCCTGCCTTGGAGAGTGAACAAATTAACAAACAGGGGAAAAAATAAACTGCCGGCTCCCCTAAGCTAGGAAGCCAGGCTAGGCACAGCTCCTTTGCCTCGGCACAGGCATAACAGATCCATGGACGTTGAGTGCCTTTCCCCTTGCATAGACTTGTGTGGGCCCACCTCAACAGTGTAGGCCCTCATTACCACAGTAAACAGGGTATATACCAGAACTCTAACTTCAACTGTTTCAGCTGTGAAGTGGTAGGTTCTTGACATTTGACACTGCTCTGCACATTAAGCAAGGTCTTCACCTACCCACATGAGGGGCCTGAGGACTGGTGGCTCCACCCATGCCACTCAGCCACCTGCAATAGGGACCAATGAATAAAGGTGCCTCCCAGTCCTTACAACCAACAGCATTAGGTGCTCATAGTCCAGCTGCAAAACCCACCCACGTATGTGCTCTAAGAAGCAGGGACACACCTTCCTCCTGGACATTCAGGGGTGGCTGTCAGCCCCCTGCCTTGCTCAGAGTGTGTCCCCCTGCTGCAGCCAGATGCCTGTGCCTACACCAATCACCCATGCCTATCTAGGACTGTAGGTGAGAGCCTACACCACACACTTGGTGGCTATCTACTTGGGCACCTGAGCTGAATACATACTGGAGGAATGGGAGGACTCCTGAGCTCACATACCTAGTAACCGATCTAACCACCTGGTGACAGGACATTAGAGCTTCAAAGGTGCCAATAATCAACCTAGCTCATACGAGCAGCCTATTTGGGCATATCAAAACAAAACAAGAAGCTAGGACACAGTAAGCAAACGTAAAATAAATAAATATAATAACTCATTGATGGCTCAGAGACAACAGTCAATATCAAATCACATAAACAGGCAATCCATGATGGCTTCAGCGAGCTCCCAAAATAAAGAATCTAGAAATTTTCCAGAGGAAGAAAATTTCTTGGGATTACTGGAGGCAGAACACAAAAGATTAATATATAGAACTCTTCAAGAAATTAAGAAGGGAATTAAGCAAAACGTAGAACACACAATAGAGGAAATTTAAAAGATTAAAGAAGAGCATAATGACAAATTTAACAGCCTGCAAGAATCCATAGAGAGACAGCAATCAGAAATTCAGAAGATTAACAATAAAATTTCAGAAATAGACCATTCAATAGAAAGTCATAGGAGCAGAATTGAGGCAATGGAAGTCAGAATTAGTGAGATTGAAGACAAAGTACTTGACACCAATTTATTTGAGGAAAAATCAGATAAAAGGACTTAAAAAAATGAAGAAACCCTAAAAATTATGTGGGACTCTATCAAGAGGAATAACCTACAAGTTACTGGAGTACCAGAGTGGGAGATGGGGGGGATAACAGAAAATACAGAGAGAATTGTTGAAGATTTGTTGACAGAAAACTTCCCTGATATTGTGAAAGATGACAAGATATCTATCCAAGATGCTCATCAAACCCCACATAAAGTAGATCCCAAAAGAAATTCACCAAGACATATTATAATCAAACTTGCCAAAACCAAAGATAAAAAGAGAATTTTAAGGGTGCTAGGGATAAACGAAAAGTCATCTACAAAGGAGAGTCAATAAGAATAAGCTCGGACTACTTAGCAGAAACCATGCAGGCAAGAAGGCAATAGGATGACATATATAAAGCACTGAAGGGAAAAAAAACTGCCAGCCAAAAATTATATATCCAGCAAAATGGTCTCTCAAATATGGTGGCAAAATTAGGGCATTCCCAGATAAACAGAAGTTCAGAGAATTTGCAAAAACCAAACCAAAATTACAAGAAATACTAAAAGGAGTCCTCCAGTTAGAAATTCAGTAACATCAGATAACAACCCAAGACTAGAACACAGGACAGAGCAACCAGATATCAACCCAGTTAGGGAAGTCACAAAAGTAAATCAAAGCTAAAACACTGAAAATAGGGAAACAGACATCAATATGTAAAAGATGACCACATTAAAACAAAAAAAACGGACTTAAAAAATGTAGACATAGATTTTGCATATGGAGAGGAAGTCAAGGTGATATAAAGAAATAAAAGACTGGTACAAACTTAGAAAAATAGGGATAAATGTTAAGGTAACCACAGAGGAAACTAACAATCTGACAAATCAAAATAAAAAACTAGAAAAATATAATGACTGAGCAAACACAAAATCAACAACAATGAAAAAGATGAAAATACATAAAGAAAAATGACTCAGCATAGAAAATTAAGTGGAACAAAGAAACTGTGAACAATACACAAAAAAAAATCATGAAAATGACAGCATTAAACTCATACCTATCAATAATTACACTGAATGTAAAGGGACTAAATACACCAATAAAGAGACAGAGAGTGGCAGATTGGAAAAAAAAAACACGATCCATCTACATGCTGCCTACAAGGGAGACATGTTAGAATTAAAGACATAAACAAACTAAAACTCAAAGGGTGGAAAAAAATATATCAATCAAAGAACACTCAAAATCGGCTTTAAAGTAAAATCCACCACAAAGGATAAGGAAGGACACTATATAATGATTAAAGGGTCAATACACCAGGAAGACATAACTATAATAAATATTTACACACCCAACAACAGGGCTCCAAAATACATAAAACAAACTCTAACAGCACTGAAAAGAGAGATAGACAGCTCCACAATAGTAGTAGGAG
>NW_004444092.1:4879616-4880991 GCF_000243295.1 Trichechus manatus latirostris
GGTACTGGTACAACAACAGATACATAGACCAATGGAACAGAATTGAGAATCTAGACATAAATTCATCCACCTATGAGCAACTGATATTTGACAAAGGCCTGAAGTCTGTTAACTGAGGAAATGACAGTCTCTTTAACAAATAGTGCTGGTATAACTAGATATCCATATGCACAAAACTGAAATAAGACCCATACCGCACACCATGCACAAAAACTAACTCAAAATGGATCTAAGACTTAAATATAAAATCGAAAATGATAAAGATCATGGAAGAAAAAATAGGGACAACACTAGAGCCCTAATACATAGCATAAACACAATACAAACTAGAAGAAAAAATGCACAACCACCAGAAGAGAGACTAGAGAAATAGGAGCTCCTAAAAATCAAACACTTATGCTCATCCAAAGACTTCACCAAACGAGCCAAAAGACAACCTACAGACTGGGAAAAAAATTTTGGCTATGACAAATCTGATCAGCATCTAATCTCTAAAATCTACAAGATACTGCAAAATCTCAACAACAAAAAGACAAATAACTCACTTAAAAAATGGGTAAAGGATATGAACAGGCACTTCACCAAAGAAGATATTCAGGTGGCTAACAGACATGAAGAAATGCTCACGATCATTAGCCATTAGAGAAATACAGATCACAACTACAATGAGATATCATCTCACCCCAAAAAGACTAGCATTAATCTAAAAAACACAAAATAATGAATGCTGGAGTAGTTGTGGAGAGACTGGAACACTTATACACTGTTGGTGGGAATATAAAATGGTACAATCGCTTTGGAAATCGATGTGGCACTTCCTTAAAAAGCTAGAAATAGAAGTACCATAGGATCCAACTATCCCACACCTTGGAATATATCCTAGAGAAATAAGAGTCATCACACGAATAGATATATGCACACCCATGTTCATTGCAGCCCTGTTCACAATAGCAAAAAGATGGAAACAACCTAGGTGCCCATTGACGGATGAATGGATAAACAAATTATGTATATCCACCCAATGGAATACTATGCAACAATAAAGAGCAATGATGAAGCTGTGAAACATCTTATAACATGGAGGAATCTGGAGGGTATTATGCTAAGTGAATTTAGTCAGTCACAGAAGGACAAATATTGTATAAGACCACTATTATACGAACTCAGGAAAAGGTTTAAACACAGAGGAAAACATTCTTTGATGGTTACGAGGATGGCGAGTGAGGGTGAGGGTTATTTACTAACTACATAGTAGTTAAGAATTATCTTAGGTGAAGGGAAGGATGGCACACACTACAGGGGAAGTCAGCACAACTGGACTAAACCAAAGCTAAGAAGTTTCCTGAATACAATCAAATACTTTGAGGGACAGAGT
>NW_004444092.1:4881301-4930277 GCF_000243295.1 Trichechus manatus latirostris
CCCTGACAGGGAACACAACAGAGAGTCCAGGATGGAGCAGGAGAAAGGTGGGGTGCAGAACTCAACTTCTAGTAAGAAGATCAGACTCAGTGGTCTGACTGAGACTGGAGGAACCCCGGAAAGCATGGCCCCTGGATTCTCTATCAGCCCAGAACTAAATTTCTGAGGCCAACTCTTCAGAGAGGGATTGGTCTGGACTGTGGGACATAAAGTGATACTCATGAGGAGTGTGCCTCTTAGCTCAAGTAGATGAAAGAGACTAAACAGGCAGCTTCTGTCCAGAGGTGAGATGGGAAGGCAGAGAGGGTTAAGAGCTGGTTGAATGGACATGGGGAATCAGGAGTGGAAAGGAGGAGTGTGCTGTCACAGTACGGGGAGAGCAATTAGAGTCACATAAAAATGTGTGTGTAAATATTTGTATGGGAAAAAATTAATTTTTTAAAAAAGAAATAAAAGGTTACACTTGCTTAAAAAAAAAAAAGTGCTGGAATGTGTCTTAAAAAAAAAAACCTTTTTTTATTTCAACCCACCTGTTAAAAATGAGGACATGTCCCAAAGTCTCTGGATTTTATCCTGTCTCAATTTCTCAATTGTCTTTCTGTGAATCATTTCCTTCAGCATACGAACATTTCCTTTTATCTCTAGCCATAAATAAAATTCTTCTGTGACCACCCCAGTCACCTCTAGCAATCACGATACTCTTATGCTCACTTTTGCAGCCAAACTTCTTTTAACAATTGCCTACATATGTCATCTCTAATTTGTAACCTTTCACTCACACCTTAGGAGTCCCTGTTCTAATTTTGCTTCTACACCAATCATTTCACAAAAAAACTTTTTTTGCCAATGATGACCCTGTCACTTAATGTAATTAACATCTAATTAAACCTCTCTGTAGCTATCAGTGGAAACCCTGGCAGTGTAGTAGTTAAGAACTACAGCTGCTAACCAAAGGTCAGCCGTTCAAATCCACCGGATGCTCTTTGGAAATCCTATGGGGCAGTTCTATTCTGTCCCATAAGGTTGCTATGAGTTGGAATCAACTCGACAGTAGCAGGTTTGGTTTGGTTTTTTGGTAGCTGTCAATACAGTTGACCACTCTCTCCTTCTTGAACCTGCCTTTTTCTTAGTCCCTGTGATACCAAAAATGCTCTTGGGTTTTCTCCAACTTTTCTTATCATCCATCTCAGTCACCTTTACTGGCTCCTCCTCAGCCTTCAAACATTTAAATGTTGGAATTTATCAGGTAGTAGGCCTAGGTTTTCTTTTCTCTCACTACACTCTTTCTTTAAATGATTTCCTTGATTTGCTTAGTTTCAAATATAATCTATAGGCCAATGATTCCTAGACTTCTAGCTTTAGTTCAGCGCTTCCTTCTGAAAAAAAAAAAAAAATTATATAACAAGTGCTTACTTAACTTATCCACTTTGATGTCTCAAAGAGATCTCAAACTTTTCTTGCTTAAAACTGATCTAGGAAGACTCACACTGACTGATTTCAAGACTTACTATAAAGCTGCAACCATCAAGTCAGTGGAGTATCAGCAAAAACATAGATATACAGACCAACGGAACAGGATAGAGTACAGAAACAAACCCATACATATATGGCCAACTGATTTTTGACAAAGATACCAAGGCAATTCAATGGTGGAAGAATAGTCTTTTCAACAAATGGTATTGAGACAATTGAGCACCCAGATACAAAAACAAGCAGAAAAGGATGAACTTTGACCAACACCTCACACCGTAGGCAAAAATTAACCTGACATGAACCACAGACCTAAAAGTAAAACCTAAAATTATAAAACTCCTAGGAGAAAATATATGTTACCTGAGGTAGTCAAAGATTTCTTAGATAGGGCACAAAAAGCACAAACCATATGAGAGAAACATTGATAAGCTGAATTTATCAAAATTAAATACTTCTGCTCTTTGAAAGACACTGTCAGAAAAAATAAAAAGAAAAGCCAAAGAATAAAGAAAAATATTTGCAAACCATGTATATGATAAAGGGCTGGTATATAGAATATATAAAGAACCCTCACATATCAATAATAGGGGGGAAAAAACAACTTTTTAAAAACAAGCAAAAGATATGAACAGACACTTGCCCCAAATAGATACATGGCTGGCAAATAAATACACAAAAACATGCTCAACATCCTTAGATGTTAGGGAAATTCGAGTTAAAACCATGATGAGATACCATTATATACTTACTAAAATGGCTAAAATATATATATATTTTTTAAAAACCCAACATTACTTAGTTCTGGCAAGAATGAGGAGAACTGGAACTCTCACACATTGTTGGTGGCAATGCAAAATGGCATAACCACTTTGAAAAACAGGTTTGGTATTTTCTTATAAATTTACCATACAACCCAACCATCCCACTACTAGGTATTTACCAAAAAGAAATTAAAATTACGTCCACACAAGAACCTGCATGTGAGTGTTTATATCAACTTTTTTTCATAATCACCAAAAACTAGAAACAACTCAATATTCCTCTACTGTTGTTGTTGTTAGGTGCTGTCGAGTCGGTTCTGACTCATAGCGACCCTATAGGACAGAGTAGAACTGCCCCACAGGGTTTCCAAGGAGTGACTGGTGAATTCAAACTGCTGATATCTTTGGTTACCAGCATCTCCTGGAGAATGCAAAGCCGTGTTACATTTACACAAAGGAATATTACTCCGCGATAAAAAGGTCTGACTTACTGACACATGCAACAACCTGGATGAATCTCAAAAGCATCATGCTAAGTGAGAGAAAGCAGACTCAAATGGCTATAGGCTATATAGTGTATAATTTAATTTGTATGACATTCCGAAAAAAGGACAGAAAACACATCAGTGGTTGTTAAGGGGCTAGGAGTGGCGGGAGGGGATTAACTACAAACAGCATCAGGGATCTTTTTGAGGGGATGGTGACGAGAGGTTCAAGACTCTATCTTTGTCAAAAATAGGGAATTTCACTGTACGTACATTATACCTCAATAAACCTGACTTTAAAAAACTGATTTAGTGATCTTTCCCACATACATGCTTTTTCTTCAAGTCCCCCCATTTTAATAAATGACATCACTATTCACCCATTTTAAAAAGCCAGAAACTTGGCAGTGATTCTTGAAACTTCTTTCTCCTTCACTCTGCCACCTACATCTAATTCAGCTCCAAACCAAAAAAAAAAAAAACAACTCATAGCAACCGTATAGGACGGAGTAGAACTGCCCCGTACGGTTTTTCCGAGGCTGTAAATCTTCTTTACAGAAGCAGACTGTCACGTCTTTCTCCTGCAGAGTGGCTGGTAAGTTCAAACCGCTGCCTTTCCGTTAGCAGCCGAGCACTTTAACCATTTTGCCACCAGGTCTCCATACCTGACACGCAGTATATGCCAAATAAATATTTGCTGAATAAATTAGTAAATCAACCAGTTCTTACAATTTAGAAAGAAAAGATTCCAATATGATTATCATGGAATGACTTGTGCCAACAAAACAAAAAATATGTATTTACGTATACAATATATGTTTATATATTATACATGAGTAATATAATTCATATAAAATATATTGAAATGTATTATAATAATGTACTTGTATAAATAATAAAACATACATCAGTTACCAGTTGTTGTCAAGTCAACTCCATGGCAACCTCATGTGTGACAGAATAGAACTGTGCTTCAATAACTGATCTACTAAAGCAGATCACCAAGCCTTTCTTCCAAGGCAGCTCTGGGTGGACTCGAACCTGCAACCTTTCAGTCAGCAGCCAAGCACATTAACCATTTATACCACCCAGCGACTCCAAAACATATATATATATATATGTGTGTGTGTGTGTTTATATGCATAATATATATGTGTGTGTGTGTGTGTATACACACAGTGGTGGAATATATATATTATATATTATATGTACATGTATATGTAATATATATATAGACGAAACCAAACTCATTGCCATTGAGTGGATCCCACTCGACGGCAGTGGTAAAATATGTATATATAATATATACATAAACCAAATCAAACTCGTTGCCATTGAGTGGATTCCGACTTATAGCAACCCTGTAGGACAGAGTACTACTGCCCCATAGGGTTCTCAAGGAGTGCCTGGTGGATTCCAACTGCTGACCTTTTGGATAGCAGTCATAGCTCTTAACCACTACAGCACCAGGGTTTCCATATATATATTTTTTTTTTTTTTAGGGCCCCCTGAGCTAGCTTCCATGCCTGAAGAAAACTGCTACATTGCCTGAGATAAGTAAATGGAGATCATCAAGTTTCAAAACCATGAGTATGCAAGTAGATGACAATGTCAACCACCCAAAAAGGCTTACCTCTCCAAACTAATTGCTTGGCACAGAGAATGGAGCTTGGAGTTGTACAGAAGTGCAAAGCCGTGTGCCCACTTAAGGAGTAGCAATTGAGCTTTGCTCCATGATCACAGAGGATCTTAACACAATCCACATTGGCCACTTCACAAGCTACATGGAGAGGGGTTTTCCCGTTGGGTCTACAGTTGATTGTAGCATTGTGGTCCAGTAGCACCAGAAGACATTCCAGGTGTCCAAATAAGACAGAAAGATGCAGGCCCGTGGCCCAGGAAGACTTCAATTTATAACTAGGCAACCAATAACCTGAAAAAGAAAACAAAATTAAACTTCTTGGTCTAGGATTTCTCCCTGTTGGGTGAGAATTTTTACAAAGTATTTTACTTTAGTCACATTTATAAAATTGGGGGAAAATGATTCAGAGGTTGTAAACTAGTGGCTAATGGGCCTGCAAATCTTTTGCTTGGTAACATACTTGGATGTACTTAAGTGGGACAAGTTTTCTATAGTTCTCATTGTCTCTACTATTCATTGTTATGTTGTTAGGTGCTGTTGAGCCAGTTTTGACTCAGAATGAAACATTGCCCAGTCTTGCACCATCTTCACAACAGTAGATGTATTTGAGCCCATTGTTGCAACCATTGTGTCAATCCACCTCATTGAGGGTCTTCCTCTCTTTCGCTGACCTTTTACGGTACGAAGCATATGTCCTTCTCCAGGGATTGATCCCTCCTGATAACATGTCCAAAGTAAGTGAGACAAAGTCTTGCCATCCTCACTTCTAAGGAGCATTCTGGCTGTACTTTTTTCCAAGACAGATTTGTTTATTCTTCTGGTAGTTCATGGTATAGTCAATATTCTTCGCCAACACCATAATTCAAATGCATCAATTCTTCTTCGGTCTTCCTTATTCACTGACCAGCTTTCACATGCATATGAGGCAGCTGAAAATAACATGGCTTGGGTTAGGTACACCTTAGTCCTCAAAGTGACATCTTTGTTTATGAACACTTTAAAGAGGTCTTTTACAGCAGATTTGCCCAATGCAATGCGTTTGATTTCTTGACTGCTGTTTCCATGAGTATTCATTGTAGGTCCAAGTAAAATGAAATCCTTGACAACTTCAATATTTTCTCCGTTTATCGTGATGCTGCTTATTGGTCCAGTTGTGAGGATTTTTGTTTTCTTTATGTTGAGGTGTAATCCATACTGAAGGCTGTAGTTTTTGATCTTTATCAGTAAGTGCTTCAAGTCCTCTTCACTTTCAGCAAGCCTATTCTTTAGGTTCATTTATTTACTTTACCTGCCTCGATTTCACAGACAATCATTTATGTGATTGTATTTTCATGCTGAGTTACATGAGACTCTTCAGGAATATTTTTTTTCACTACCAAACATTGAGAGCTTGTCTTATATGATTTCCAAGCTGTTAGTTACAAGCTTGTAGTTTTTATTCCATTGTAGTTCCTTCTCCCTATTGTTGTTGTCAATCTAAGATGTGAATGTGTTTAATGTCTAAAACAAAATTTGTCCATCTAAGATTTTATTTACCTGCCTGTTGGTTTACACAGTACCTCTTTTCAAAAAAATAATTTAAGGCAACTCACGAATTTCAGACAATAGAAGGTTTTTTGTTGTTGCTGTTGTTTTGTTTGTTTTAATGATCTAGAAAATGAGGGCAAAGAAAAATAAGAAGAGACCACGGTAAGATAGCTCCACAAAATATAAATCATGTCTTATACACTAGAACTGGATTTCAATTTTGCCTTTGAATTTTCAAGCAGCTGACATAAACAGAAAAACATGACGTGTTGCATACTTAGCTATAACCACATATACCTCGCACCTTAGAAGTGAGGATGGTGAGACGTCGTCTCACATACGTTGAACATGTTATAAGGAGGGATCAGTCATTGGAGAAGGACATCATGCTTGGTAAAGGAGAGGGTCAGAGAAAAAGAGGAAGACCCTCAATGAGAAGGAGTGATACAGTGGCTACAACAATGGACTCAAGCATAACAACGATCATGAGGATGGCACAGGACCAAGCTGTGTTTCGTTCTGTCATACATACGGTCACTCTGAGTTGGAAACGACTAGACGGCACCTAACAACAACAGCAATAACATATACCCACAAGCTAAACACAAATTAATTGGTCACGAGAAGCATAGCTGTTCTTAAAACTGAGATCTTAGATAAATTTTCCCATTAGTTGTTGGAAATGTTCATGACCTTTCTCTCTCTCCCTCACCTTTTTCCTTTCTCCCTCTGACGTCTGACTTCTATATACTGAGCTAGATCTTTTTTTAACAAGTCTCCAACGATTGCTGTATTTGACAAGCTATAACAGTGGTAATTTTATAAACCTTCTTCCAGTGCCAATATCTATACCCATGGAACCTAAGCTCACTATATTAGCAGGAAGGAAAAATAAGTACAGAAAGGTGGAATATTTATGGCAAGATGAAGATGTAGCAATAGGTCAAGAGTCAAGAAGAGACTCTAGCGTTGAAACAACAAAGTAAATTTTAACATGGGTAAGTCACAAGTTTGGTTTTAGTTATAAAAATTCTGTTATAGCAGTACAAGGTAAGGAGAATATGGTTTAGTGGTAATTTATTTGAGAAAAGACCTAACAATTTAAGTTGATGATAATCTCAAAATGAGCCAACAGTGGGGTACCAAAATGCTAATACAGTCTTAAGCTACATTTTAAAAAGTGCAATACCCAGAACAAGAGAAGTAAAATTGTATTCTTCACTGATTAGATGAGGGCAGAATAAATCTAAAATATTGTGATTACTTCTGGGGACCATCTTTTATAAAAAATGCTGAGCACCTGAAGGGCACTCTGAGGATAATGACCACATTGAAAATGGGCCTAGTGATCCGGTCAAGTATTAAAATTCTCTTGCTTGAGTGGAAAACACTACATACGTGCCACTATTATACCCCTCATGGTCCTCATGTACTCATTTATTCTGATCTTGATCTGAGAAGGGGGAAAATAGTATCTGAGGGGCTGAGCTCAGGTTCCAGACTACCCATGTTCATAGTTTGACTCTGATTTTCCTAGCTATGTGCCCTGAGCAAGCTGGTTGACCACTCTGTGTCTTAATTGCCCTATCTGTACAATGGGGGTATGAAAGTACTTACTTCTTAGGGTCGTTGGGTTGATAAAATGAGCCAGTATGTGGAAAGTGCTTAGGATAGTACCTAGCACATAGTAAGCACTCAGTAAGTGTGTCCTTTAGGAAAAGACATAGGACCCACTCAAGATATGGGAAGGAAGCTGAAAGTGCTATCTCCTTGCTCCACCCATCCAAGTGTACTTTCTTAAAAGGCCCTTCCTGGGTTCAGAAGGAAGCTTTGTCCTATACTGCTCACAGGAGTGTAAATTTATACAACTTCTAATTCGCCAATAGTTATCACAACTCACCACCACTAGTCTGTCAGTTTGTCATACTGTAGTGGCTTGTGTGGCTGTGATGCTGGAAGCTATGCCAATGGTATTTCAAATACTAGCAGGGTCACCCATGGTGGACAGATTTCAGGAGAGCGTCCAAACTAAGACAGACTGGGAAGAAGGACCTGGCAATCTACTTCTCAAAAAATTGGCCAGTGAAAACCTTACAGACAGCAGGGGAATACTGTCTGGTATAGTGCCAGAAGATGAGCCCCTCAGGTTGGAAGGCACTCAAAATACGACTAGGGTAGAGCTGCCTCCTCAAAGTAGAGTCGACCTTGATGATGTGGATGAAGCAAAGCTTTCAGGACCTTCATTTGCTGATGTGGCAAGACTTAAAATGAGAAGAAACAGCTGCAAACATCCATTAGTAATCAGAACTTGGAAAGTATGAAGTATGAATCTAGGAAAACTAGAAGTCATCACAAATGAAATGGAATGCATGGCAATTGATATCCTCGGAATTAGTGAGCTGAAATGGACTGGTACTGCCCTTTTTGAATCAGACAGTCATATGGTCTACTATGCTGGGAATGACGAATTGAAGAGCAATGGTGTCACATTCATTGTCAAAAAGAATATTTCAAGGAGTATCCTGAAGTACAACGCTGTCAGTGATAGAATAATATCCATACACCTACGAGGAAGACCAGTTAATACGACTATTATTTAAATTTATGCACCAGCCACTAATGCCAAAGACGAAGAAATTGAAGATTTTTACCAACTTCTGCAGTCTGAAATTGGTCAAACATGCAATCAAGATACATTGATAATTACTGGTGATTGGAATGTGAAAGTTGGAAACAAAGAAGAATTGGTAGTTGGAAAACATGGCCTTGGTGATAGAAATGACACCTGAGATCGCATGATAGAATTTTGCAAGACCAATGAGTTATTCACTGCAAATACCTTTTTTCAGCAACATAACCAGCGACTATACACACGGACCTCGGGAAATGGAATACACAGGAATTAAATCGACTACATCTGTGGAAAGAGACAATGGAGAAATTCTACATTATCAGTCAGAACAAGGTCAGAGGCCGACTATGGAACAGACCATCAATTACTCACATACAAGTTCAAGTTGAAGCTGAAGAAAATTAAAACAAGTCCCCAAGAGCCAAAGTATGACCTTGAGTATACCCTACCTGAATTTAGAGACCATCTCAAGAATAGATATAACTCAGTGAACACTAATGACCGAAGACCAGACAAGTTGTGGGATGACATCAAGGACATCAAACACGAAGAAAGCAAAACGTCATTAAAAAGACAGAAAAGAAAGAAAAGACCAAAATGGATGTCAGAAGAGACTCTGAAACTTTCTCTTGAACATAGAGTAGCTAAAGTGTAAGGAAGAAATGATGGAGTAAAGAGCTGAACAGAATTTTTCAAAGCGCGGCATAAGAAGACAAAGTAAAGTATTACAATGAAATGTGCAAAAACCTAAAGTTAGAAAACCCAAAGGGAAGAATACAGTCAGAATTTCTCAAGCTGAAAGAACTGAAGAAAAAATTCAAGCCTCAAGTTGTAATATTGAAAGATTCTATGGGCAAAAAATCGAATGATGCAGGAAGCATCAAAAGAAGATGGAAGGGATACACATTCACTGTACCAAAAAAAATTGGTCGACACTCAACCATTTCAGGAGGTAGCATATGATCAAGGACCTATGGTACTGAAGGAAGAAATCCAAGGACCACTGAAAGCACTGTCGAAAAACAAGTCTCCAGGAATTGACAGAATACCAATGGAAATGTTTCAACAAATGGATGCAATGCTGGAAGTGCTTGCTCTTCTATGCCAAGAAATTTGGAAAATAAGTTACCTGGCCAACCAGCTGGAAGAGATCCATATTCGTGCTCATTGCAAAGAAAGGTGATCCAATAGAATGAGGAAATTATCGAACAATATCATTAATATCACATGCAACTAAAATTATGCTGAAGATAATTTAAAAACAGTTGCAGCAGTACATCAACAGGGAACTGCCAGAAATTCAAGCCAGATTCAGAAGAGGACATGGAACAAGAGGTATCACTGCTGATGTCAGATGGATCTTGGCTGAAAGCGGAGAATACCAGAAAGATGCTTACCTGTGTGTCTTAGTTATCCAGTGCTGCTATAAACAGAAATACCACAAGTGTATGGCTATGGATGGCTTTAACAAAGAGAAAGCTACTCTCTCACAGTCTAGGAGGCTAGAAGTCCAAACTGAGGGCATCAGCTCCAGGGGAAGTCTTTCTTTCTCTGTCGGCTTTGGGGGAAGGTCCTTGTCATCAATCTTCCTCTGCTCTAGGAGCTTCTCAGCACAGGGGCTCTGGTTCCAAAGGACATGCACTCCTGACTACTTTCTTGGTAGTATGAGGTCCCCATGTCTCTCTGCTTGCTTCTCTCTTTTATATCTCAAAAAAGATTGGTTTAAAGCACAACCTGATCCTGTAGATTGAGTCCTGCCTCATTAACATGACTGCTGCTAATCCCACTTCATTAACATCTTAGAGGGAGGATTTACAACACATAGGTAAATCGTATCAGATGACAAAATGGACAATCACACAATACTGGGAATTATGGACTAGCCAAGTTGACACACTTTTTGGGGGGACACAGTTCAATCCATCACACTGTGTTTTACTGACTATTCAAAGACATTTGACTGGTGGATCATAAGAAATTATGGTTAACACTGGGAAGAATAGGAATTCCAGAACACTTAATTGTGCTCATGAGGAAACTGTACATAGAAAAAGAGGCAATTGCTTGAAAAGAACAAACGGACACTGCATGGTTTAAAATCAGGAAAGATGTGTGTCAGGGTTGTAGCCTTTCACCATACTTATTCAATCTGTGTGCTGAGCAAATAAACTGAGAAGCTGGACTATATGAAGAAGAACATGGCATCAGGATTGGAGGAAGACTCATTAACAACCTTCAATATGCAGATGACACAACCTTGCTTGCTGAAAGTGAAGAGGGCTTGCAGCACTTACTGATGAAGATCAAAGACCACAACCTGCAGTATGGATTACACCCAATGTAAAGAAAACAAACATCCTCACAACTGGACCAATAAACAACATCATGATAAATGGAGAAAATATTGAAGTTGTCAAGGATTTCATTTTACTTGGATCTACAATCAATGCCCATGGAAGCAGCAGTCAAGAAATCAAATGATGTATTGCATTGGATAAATCTGCTTCAAAAGACCTCTTCAGTGTGTAAGAAAAGCAAAGATGTCACCTTGAGAACTAAGGTGCCCCTGACCCAGGCCATGATATATTCATTCGTTTCATATGCATGCGAAAGCTGGACAATGAGTAAGGAAGATCTAAGTAAAATTGATGCATTTGCATTATGATGTTTGTGAAGAATATTGAATATACCATGGACTGCCAGAAGAATGAACAAATCTGCTTGAAAGAAGTACAGTCAGAATGCTCCTTAGAAGCGAGGATACCGAGACTTCATCTTGCTTGCTTTGGACAGGTTATCAGGAAGGACTAGTTCCTGGAGAAGGACATCATGCTTGGTAAAGTAGAAGCTCAGTGAAAAAGAGGAAGACCCTCAGGGAGATGGGTTGACAAAGTGGCTGCAAAATTGGGCTCAAACATAGCAATGATTTTGAGGATGGAGCAGGACCTTGTAGTGTTTCATTCTGTTGTACATAGGTCGCTATGAGTTGAAGCCAACTCAATGGCACCTAACAATAACAACCACAGCTCAGAATGTGTATACTCTTTGACCCAACAATTCTACTCCTGGGTCTTCATCCTACAGGTATAATCACTCATGAGTGAAATGCCCTATCAGGGCCACTGTATTGCACAGCTCTAGGGACACCATTTGTATTGTGCTCTTTGTGAATGGTGCTCCCTGGAATTATGAACTCTGGCAACCTCCAGGAAGACCTGGGAGGCTGGGGGGACAAGGACAGAAATGTACTTGTCCCTGAATACTCCCTTTGTAACTTCTAAATTTAGCATCTTGCTTGCATAACTATTCATAAAAATAAGTAAAATTAAAATAAACTATTATCCCCATGTCCAGAGGAAAATAATTTTTTTTTAAGAGGCCATTCATAGGGTCATACACAATGCTGATTAGTTCCCCAGGAATGAATGAACCCAGCCTAAAGTTTGTGTTTCTGCAGTCCACCCTCCACCCTCTCTCTACACACACCCACATCCCCACACCCACACCCACGCACCCCCCCCCCCAAACACACACACAATCCCTTTTTCATCCCCATTCAGAATTCTAGGGCCATCTTGTTTTCTCTTCCTCCTACCTCTCATCTCTTGGAAAAGAAACTCAAAGTTAATTCACAATAAGGTTGAATGGACTGAGGATTGTTTTAAGTGTGATCCCTCTCAGGATTATTTGAATTTATACAGAAATATGTATTTAATAGAATTAAGTTGTAAGACATGAATTTGAAATTCTAGACCCTGAAAAGGAAGATATTTGGTGATATCAACTTTCCCTGGCACATCTAAAATTGTATTACAGGCAGCCTGGGCTGAAGACTGTCAACCTCATGCCTCTAAGGGGGGTGTGTGCATGTGTATCTGTGTGTTCGTGTGTATGTGTAGATAGCTATACACATATTACATGCGTATATATCTATTTCTCCATTTCTATTTAGTTTTATACATTGAATCTGTGTTGTATTCCAAGCAGAGTTTTTAAGCTATATGGTATGCAACCTGCCTTTAATACTGATTGAATCACGTTAATACAAATCCTTAATCAGTTCTTTTAGTTCTCAAATTTCCTCAACAGGCAATTCGCAAAGACAATCTTTTCTCTCTGCCTCGCAAAGAAGCTGATTCCAGATCTAAAACTCAGGATGTGTTTTGCCTGCCGATTAGCAGCACAGATTAGGCAGCTCTATGCAGCAATTGCTTAGAAACTCACGCCTGCTTCTGCAATGGAAAGAAAAATGATCTCAGAAAGGAAGCAGCAGACAGCTGATTAAGAAAACACCATTCTGATGTAAAATCAAAGAAACACAGAGAATGTTAGTGCTGGAAGGAAGATTATCCAGTCGAAGCCTTTCATTTTCCAGATGAGAAAACTGCCACTTTCTCAGCCTGCTAGAGCCATAAGTCGCCTGCCTCAGTCCAAGCTAATGGACTCAGGATGTCTGCAATGCAGGGTTTCCATCTGTCTTTGTCTTTGTGGAAGCAGAATAGGTTTAGCTCCAAGGCTGCTTCACAAATCACAAGAAAGGGAAGAATATCCTGAATCCATCTATAATATGTCACGTCTCTGATATGGAAATGCACTTGCTCGTTGATTTTTTTTCTTCCTCCCAAATTCCCAATAGCACCCAGAGAATGTATCCTACCCATTTATTATGTGAAGCAGTCATCCTTGGCTTCTCAGTCAATTTCATCTGCATCTCCTACAGTCATCAACTGGTAAATCAGGCTTCCAGCCCACCCACCGGCTGCTGGAATCCAGCTGACCCCCAGAATGGAAGTGGGCCTGCAACTCACCTCTCCTAGATGGAAATGTGTGCAGGTGGGTGGCAACAGGATGCCCTAGCTGCTGCCTCTGGGGAAGGAAAACGAAGAAATAGGAATAGGACAGATCGTAGGATGTGGATCAGGATATGCCGAAGTGTATCTTAAAGCTGTTTTACAGAACTTTGGGGACGAGGAGGAGGAGTCCTTGAGTGGTACAAATGGTCAAGTGCTCAGCTACTAACTGAAAGGTGGTTTGGACTCACTCAGAGGTGTCTCAGAAGAAAGGTCTGGTAGTCTACTTCCCAAAGGGCACAGCCATGAAAACCCTGTGGAGCATAGTTCTACTCTGCAACACATGGGGTGGCCGTGAATCAATTTGATGGCAACTTTTTGTTTGTTTGGGAGTGGTCAACTTGTTTTTTTGGTTTTAGGGATGGGGAGAGTTCTGGAAAATTCAGCCCGGAACATAACAGGAAAGCCTGCCACTTTGAGCTGAGTACTGGCAGCCCCATAGCAACGTGGCCACCCATGTACAATCACACACCTTAAAATGAGGCTGCAGCCACAACCCCCAAGTGTACCTAGTATGGAAACGAGGAGCAGAGTCCTTTCCACCACACCTACCCTCACTGAGGACCAAACCAGAGGTAAAGCCGTCTTCAAAACCACAGATTATAACATACTGGTGTAGATGCTGATATGTCAAGAGTTCAGAATATGTCTGCCCAGACATAGCCATCAACAGTCACAGCATAATAGAAACGCAGTTGACCTATAAGGCAGATTCACTTTTTACACTCTCCCTCATTGCCTCAGCAGAATCGTCCTGGGGCTTCGGAAGCTACAATGTGATTGATTTTTAGTATTTGTTTTTCAAAGGGCCTCCCTCTGCTCACCTCTGCAGATGCCAGGCTGCCCTTTTGCTGTGTGCTCAGACGGCACAAAGGACGGGTGGGGCAGAGCCCGGGAACAAAGCCCTCCAGCAAGTGCCAGAGCCGCTACCTCCTCTAACGTAAACCACTTGCGATCTCTATCCCGGTCTGCAGTCTGTCTGCTATGGTAGCTCCCTGCAAAACAGCTCTGCTTGAGCAAGGGGCTTAACTGAGAAGGGAGGCAAATACAGAGAAAAAAAAAAAGAGAAAGGAGGCAAATACAGATTCTTTCTCCTTTGCAAACATCCCCAGGGCTCTCTCAAACATAGGTCATGCCCGTGTGGATTTATACTTTCAGTTACCCTTTATCTTTCTAAGGTCCCTGGGTGGCAGCAAACAGTTTGCATTGGACTACTAACCTAAAGGTTGGCTGTTTGAACCCACTCAGTGGCTCTGCAGAAGAAATAACTGGCGATCTTCTTCCTAAAGATGGCAGCCAAGAAAATCCTACAGAGCAGTTCTTCTCTGTAACACATGGGGTCACCATGAGTTGGAATTCCCTGACAACAAGTCTGGCTGTTGTTGTTTTGGTTGGTTGGTTGGTTCTTGGTTTTACCTTCTGCGTGCGGACTGTGATGTGGAAATGCTCTCTGTGTACATAATTTCACCTTCATAACATCATAAGTGGTCAGCATGCAGGGGGCTTGGAGAGGATCTTGCCAAAGCCTTTATTTTACAAATGAGAATAATTAGTCTCCTAGAGGTTAAGTATCATAAAGTGCCCTTGTTCATACGAGTACTGACACGTCAATACAAACTCTGGTCCCCCCAGGATCTTTAAATAGCCATCTATGATCTGAAGTCTGGAAACAGTTCACCTCCAAACTAACATCGTTTGTAGTTGAAAGTTGTAAAAGAATTTTAGAAGTTTTACCCCTACAAAAATAAAGCAGACTAATTGAGTGCGCTTTTTTTTTTTTTTTTTAATTTACATCTGGAACCAAGGAGATACGCCTGAGTAGCTGAGTAGAAACCCCCCCAACTGAGGAAGCATGGTAAGGGGCGAGGTGATTTGGTCCTCTTTCGGAAGAGGAGATTGGTTCTGCTCCAGCTTTTCGACCGGATGTGCACATCTCCGGTAAACCTGAGCTAAGCCCGGCTCTGCAGCAGTTATCAGCTACAACGTTATCTGAGTTAAAAGAACCCTCACACGAGAAGCCGATGTTATTACAGCTAAAGGTTACTAATGCTACTCGTGGCTGGATTAGTAGACGTTTGCTCTGCCTGTGTCCATGTATTTACACAGTCCTGTTGGATTATAGACTGAAGCCCAATTCTTGGCTATTTTTTAATACCTAATATTTTCAGGATAACTCTCAGAGATCCCCCAGTGAGTTAAAAACAAGCAAGCTTGAAGTCTAAAGTTTAAAAGAAGAAAATCTGAACATCTCAGAAAGGAAAAAAGAGGCCAAAGATGGTAATAGGAAAGCAGGAAAGTAAAGTTCTGGCAAAGAGGAAACTTAGGTGATAAAGAGATTATTCATTAAGAGAGTGGGAATAAGAGCTTTCAAGATACTCGGACAGCAGCTCCTACTTAGTAAAGTAGGTACAGTACCTGCCAGAAGGTTTTCAAGTGAAATCATTCATTGGCTATTTTAATTAAAAATATGACTACCAGCCAAGGAACCTGTGGCTGTGGGCATAAACGGAGTACTTAAAATGCATCACACTGATTAATAAAAGGACTCTGATTAACCTTGCTGACTAGGGAATTTCATACCAAAGAGATAAGTATGATGTTCTGCCTGTATCATTAATGAGCCAAGGCTCATCCGTCTGAAGGAGAATCGAAATATATAGTTGGACAAACCTTTGAAAACATTCATGTTTCCAATATGGTGGTCACCAGTGAGAACCAATATGAATATTGAATTCACTTAGAGAGAGACCCAGCTTTCACTTTAAATACTGTGTGTTTGGCTCATAGTAAACCTTATGTCATTGACATTCCTTGACTATTCAACTACTTACTGCAGCACTCAGTTAATTTTTTTTTTTTTTACATTTATGTTTTCTTCACGTCATTCCAACATTGAAGTGATTGTCTAGTGGATGCAATTTTGCTTACTTGTTTTTGCTTTTCAGATTTATATCCCTGACTCCCCTGGAGGGGTCTCAAATGCCAACCAGCGTGTTTTTAATGTTTGCTTTACATGATTTTATCTGAAGATTTTATTCAGAACTTAAATTTGAAGAAATAAATTGAGATTTCTCCAACATTAGGAAACAGGCGCTGGGGAGAGGCAGGACCCACAGTTTGAACATGAGCTTTGCAGGCTGGCTTCTGAATCTATTCTCCCGCTGATGGGTAAGAGAAGCCACTCAGTGAGGTGAGGCCCAGTGCCACAGGAAAAAAAAACAAAACAAAACAGAAACGAGTTCCCAGCCTTCTTTGTAACCCAATAATTTAGTTCTACCTTCCTCACGAAATCCACATTTTATATTTGCTTATGAGGTCAACTTTTGATCATTAGTGTACCAATTAGATTGTGGATTTAGGGGAGCAGTATTTAGGTCCTAAATTGATTTCTTCACCAAAATAGTTCAGGATTACCTTTCCAAAACTCATAAAATGCATTTATACTGGCTTGTTGTTGCTAGGTGCCATCAAGTCGATTTCAACCCATAGTGACGCCATGGCTTAGATATACTATATTTAGGGGTAAAATTTGGTCACTTTTTGAAATTATATGAAAAACATTATGTCTAAAATAAAATTTTCATGGTTTTGAATTAATTGTTGTAACCATTCATAACTAGTGTTGATCTCCAGCAGGCCAGTCAAATGTTGGATATGGAATTATATTATTAATTACGCAAGCAAATTTAAAAGTAGTCGATATCTGTATGATATCTATTATAGGTTTTACATACTGTCCTGCTTGTTAAGCCAAAAATAAAACCTGAAAATTCCTGCATTTAAGAAGTAAACAAGCAATGTTCTGTTTCCTGATCTGGATGCTAGTTACAGAGGTTTGTTTACTTTGTGAAAAGTAATCAAGCTGCACACTTAGGATTTGTGCAGGTTTCTGTGTACAGCTTTTAAAAAGTGCATTAAAAAATTAAATAGTAGCGCATAGCAGTTCAACAGCATTCAATGTCTAAGAGGCCTGCTTTGATTTAATAAAGCCTCACAAAGTTTAATCCAAACACATACTTTTCAAGGCCACACAGATATAGGTGCCTGCCCTTAGAACTATTCAGAAAGGAACTAACTAACCTATTCGCCTGCTCGGCTCTACCCTGTTCACTGAGAATTCCTTTGTGACTCTTAAAAAATTCATATAATTGCTTAGGTCAGTTTTGTTTGGCTAGCCACTGGGATTCTATTTATCACTTCCATTCCTAACTGAAATAGTAAAAGGATTGATTGTTAGGCTGGAAGGCCTGTGAAAATTTTGAAGAAAGATGAAGCTTTAATCTGTAGTTTTAAGATTTTAGGCCAGATTCTTATTCATGTTCATGTTAAACAATGAGTATGTGTCTTTCTGCACACACACACACACACACATACACACACACGCAAATGATTTCCTGCATAAACCCTGAAGATGTGATCATAAATTCTATTATTTCTGTGCATACATCCACACAGCATGCTTAAGGAAGGAACTGTTCTTTTCCTTTTCCAGAGGGTGTAATTTTTGTCTCCCTAATTGAAAGCCACATCCCACAGTCCTAACACTATGAAAACACCCATTAGCGTGAATGAAAGTGTAGCTCTGTGAGGACCATAGGAGTCAGATCATATTGACAAGAAAACTTTTAAATGCATTGTCTTCTAATTCAGGGGCAAAGACACCATTGGAAGCAGGGGAAACCACCACCTGTTTCTGGAGAGCCTGCTCCTAAAACTTCCGTTCTTATAGTCTCAAAGCCTTCCCATGATCTGTTGAACTTGGCATGCTCAGGAGATGAGAAAATGCAGTCTTCACAACCCAGGGTCAAATAAATTACCCACTGACTTATACCTAAGTCATTTTACATTGGGCAAAAATATAAGTAAAAGATAAATCTTAAAAATATGTTTAGCATGCAGACATTCTTTCATTGAACAAAGTCAGTAGGATGAAAGTAATCTAGTTATTATATGGTATATACTTTTTCTTTTTAACAGAGTCCTCATCAACTATTAAAAAATAGACTCCTCCTTCATCTTTCAGACAAAATAGCAATGCAATTGATTATAAAGCTCTCAAGTAAATATAAACACAGAAACTGGCCTCGACTCTACTTTCAAAACTGGCAATCAGAGGCTATTAAGTGAATGCAGAAATATACACCATTAGCAATTGTATCTGAAAATTGATGGTGCTGATGATTTATATATGAACAGAAAATATTTTTGCATACGGGAAGTAATTACTATCTTTTTCTAAATGTTACACACAAGACCTTATCATTTGTTTAAACAGAAGTGATGTTAAACAGAGTGTTTGTGTGCAGTCCGCTCACCAGATGGCCTCCCTACTCAAGTTCCCCATTAACTAGCTGATTTGGGAAATCAGAATCAGGGCGCTTCTGATTTATTTCTGATTTGTTAAGCATGAGTCCCAGAAAAATCCCTTGATGAAAAGATTCTGTTCTAATTTTTGTTTTCCTTCATTCTTTAGAAGGTAGATATTTTGTTGTAAACATGTCTACAATTTTTGACCTATCAAAAAGTCAAGGAAACGAAAAGTTAAATTTTTTGGTTTTTCTGGGTTCAGCTTTTGCACCTGCACTGAAAATTCATTAAAATGATAAAGACCATCACGGTGCCTGTGGCATAGCCTCACTCATTCATTAACCCTCCAAATGGGGAAGAAAATCCTCTTTTTATCCAGGTGGACTTAGAGATGGTATATTGTTAAGTGGCTGTTAACAGAGAATTAGCAGCCTGTCCTCAAGCCAGCCACATTGTCTGGATTATGCCTCAACAACCTGTTTAGCCAAAATTTAGAGATGTTTTCTTTATTCTGTGTCATTATAGTCAGAAAGAAAAGTTAGAAATAGAGGATTACTAAATATGATTGTCCAGGATTTCAAATTCTAGGCACAGGAGTGGAGAAAGAAATGAAAAGAAAAATACATTTATCAGCCCATGATGCTGTCTATTTTAAAAAGAAAGGAAGGATTAAATTAGAAATATTTTCAAAATAAATACTGAAAGAAACAATACGAGCTACTGGTTTCGAGCGGGTGACTGACAGTGGGCATTTTAAACCAAAAATCCAGTTTTCTATCGATTTTACCATTACACCTATATTTTTTACCTTGTTTATAAGATGCCAAAATCATATTCTCATCTTCAACTTCAAATACTGTGTCCACATCTATTTGCCTTTGGATTAAAATGGCCTTCAATTTTCCGAAGTCATTTGACTTTAGAGCCTCGAGGAAATTTTTCTTAACTAACTTGGCGGCTGCAGATTTAGGGCTAGGGGCGCTGGTGCCGTCCATCCTTCCTCTCCCTCTCCCTCTCGAAGCTTTGTTGTGATTTCTCAGGAGAGCAGCACCAAGCAAACAGGCACATGCTGGAGAGTCCGCAAACTGTCGGCTAATTTTATCCCAAAGTTATGCTGATCCGTTCTATTTATATAGGGATCGTTTCAGACTTCAAAATATCCTTCTTGGCTGTCACTGCATTTTCAGGTCCTTTAAACTGGTTATATACTAACTGATCCATTCCGCGATAAAGAGTGTCAACATGAAGGAAAGCCTTGTGATACATTTCAGAGAAAGAAAAGTCACTATTAGTTCTGACACAATCGAAGTAATAATGTAAGAATTAAAAGCTCTTAATGCTTGTTTTTTTTTCTTAGTAAAAACATCTGGTTTCCAACTGGAGATTCAGTGTCTTGCTCTGATTAACCAATAGCCAAAAATGAAAATTTGTTACAGTTGCTGATACATGTGCTTCTGACAACCTATAATAATTTTGTGACATGAGCCTCCATAAACAAGCATGGTCATACATGTTTGAAAACAAACAGAATGTTTTCAACTGGCCCAGACTTTTAAAACTTCAATGTCGTGAAAGAAAGCTGGGGTGGGGAAGGGAGCAAGAGATTGTTTTAGGGGAAAAGAGACAAAACAGCCAAACGCAAAGTGAATGAACTTGATTGAATTCTGGATTAAGAAAACACCCACAGAGTTAAGACTATACTGGGACAATTGTGGAAGTTTGAATATGGACTAGGGATTTCTTGATATTATGGAATTATTGTTCATTTTTAAGGTACGATAAAGGTATTGAGATCATGTAGAAAAATATTTTTACTCAAGTGATGCATTAATGGGTAAATTGTCTAAAACTTCTTTTCCTATAATTTAGAAATACACTCAAACACACACACACTCTACACATAGATGTGTGAGTGTGTGTAAAGAATGAGAGACAGAAAAAGTAAATGAGCAAAAAGTTAAATATCAATGAATCTAATGAAGAACATATGGGTATTAATTTTAATTATTCTTTCTGTTTTTCTGTAAGTTTGAAAATGTTCAAAATAAAAAGTTGAAGGGAAAAATACACCCAATATCTTTTTTACTTATAAATCGTTAAAACTTAGAAACATGATAATAGCAAGTGTTGACTAGAATGCAAGGAAATAGCATTTTTATATATTGTTGGTGGGACTCCAAACTGGTGCAAATTTTCTGCAGAATGACTAGCAACACGAATCAAAATAAACTTATAATGATAGTATTATTTGATTCTTAGAATTTGCCTAAGGATGCAAACATGAATGTAAAGCACAACGTAAGTTTTTTAACTTATTTTATTGATGTAACATAATACTTGCTTATTATAAATACCATACTTATTCAATCTGTATGCTAAGCAAATAATCTGAGAAGCTGGCCTATATGAAGAAGAACGGGGCATCAGGATTGGAGGAAGACTCATTAACAACCTTCAATATGCAGATGACACAACCTTGCTTGCTGAAAGTGAAGAGGACTTGAAGCACTTACTGATGAAGATCAAATTACACATCAAGAGAAAGAAAACACAAATCCTCACAACTGGACCAATAAACAACGTCATGATAAATGGAGAAAAGATTGAAGTTGTCAAGGATTTTATTTTACTTGGATCATCAATCAACGCCCATGGAAGCAGCAGTCAAGAAATCAAAAGACACATTGCATTGGGCAAATCTGCTGCAAAAGACCTCTTTAAAGTGTTCAAAAGCAAAGATGTCACTTTGAGGACTGAGGTGTGCCTTACCCAAGCCATGGTATTTTTAGTCACCTCATATGCATGCAAAAGCTGGGCAATGAATAAGGAAGACCGAAGAAGAACTGATGCCTTTGAATTATGGTGTTGGTGAAGAATATTGAATATACCGTGGACTGCCAGAAGAAGGAACAAATCTGTCTTAGAAGAAGTACAGCCAGAATGCTCCTTAAAAGTGAGGGTGGTGAGACTGCATTTCACGTACTTTGGACATGTTATCAGGAGGGGCCAGTCCCTGCAGAAGGACATCCGGCTTGGTAAAGTAGAGGGTCAGCGAAAGAGAGGAAGATCCTTAAAGAGATGGATTGACACAGTGGGCTGCAACAACGGGCTCAAGCATAACAACAGTTGTGAGGATGGCGCAGAACAGGGCAGTGTTTCGTTCTGTTGTACATAGGGTCGCTATGAGTCGGAGCCAACTCGACAGCATCTAACAACAACATAAGTAAAAGTGATGAATCATAAATTTATAGCTTGTCAAATTTTCATAAAGTAAGCACACCTTGTAACCAACACCCAGGTCAAATGACAGAATATTTCAAGCACCCAAAATCCCCTTCATGCCCCCTTCCAATCTTTATCCCCATCTGCCTCCCAATAACAACCGTTATCTTGACATCTAATAGATTAACTTTGTTTGTTTTCAATTTTTAATATAAAATTTTTTATGTTTTTAATATTTCTTACAGTGTTAAATTATAAAATATTTTTTAAATAACAAAAACAAAAACCCACAAGCATACTTCAGAACACCTTTCCCCAACGAAGGACTAATTCCTCAACCGCCTCTTCTGTGACACATGAGCCCTTGGCTGGATGACTAGACCAAGTCAGGCAGCTTTTGAATGAAAGAAGAGAGAGACATTCATACGGACGATCAAGATTTAAGTCTTTAAGAAGATAAAATTTAAAGCTTAAAAATGTGTAAAATATTTATCCTGAAAAAAAAGGATGGATAAATGTGTAAAAATGCATATGTTGAAGATTACATTGTTAACAACAGTAAAAATTTAGAAGCAGTTAAGTGGCCATCAGTAGAAAACTGGATAAATAAATTACGGCATAGTTATGTGATGGAATAACCTTCAGTCATTCTGATTATATTGACATGAAAGAAATACCTCTGCTATGTTAATAAGTGAGATAAACAGGTCATAAAATAGTATGTATCGTATGAACATCGTTTTTAAATGTCAGGATTGACTCCATGGCAATGGTTTTGGTTTTTTATACTTGTGTTTATTAACATAAAATCTATATATAATAAAATGGGATAAAATTATATTAAATGTTGTTGTTAGGTCCCATCCAGTTGGTTCTGACTTATAGCAACCCTGTGTACAACAGAACAAAACACTGCCTGGTCCTGCACCATGCTCACAATCATTGTTATGTTTGAGCCCATTGTTTCAGCCATTGTGTCAATCTATCTTATTGAGGGACTTCCTGTTTTTTGCTAACCCTCTGCTTGACCAAGCATGATGTCCTTCTGCAGGGACTGGTCCCTCCTGATAACATGTCCAAAGTACGTGAAACGCAGTCTCACCATCCTCACTTCTAAGGAGCATTCTGGCTGTACTTCATCCAAGACAGATTTGTTCCTTCTTCTGGCAGTCCATGGTACATTCAATATTCTTCACCAACACCATAATTCAAAGGCATCAGTTCTTCTTTGGTCTTCCTTATTCATTGTCCAGCTTTTCCATGCGTATAAAAACAAACAAACTCATTGCTGTTGAGTCGATTCCAACACATAATGACCCTGTAGGATGGAGTAGAACTGCCCCATAGGGTTTCCAAGGAGCGGCTAGTGGATCTGAACAGCCTATTTTTTGTTAGCAGCCTGAGCTCTTAACCACTTCACCACCAGGGCTTCTCACATGCATATGAGGTGATTGAAATACTGTGGCTAGGGTCAGGCACATCCTAGTCCTCAAAATGACATCTTTGCTTTTTAACACTTGAAAGAGGTCTTTTGCAGCAGATTTGCCCACTGCAGTACATCATTTGATTTCTTGACTGCTGCTTCCATGGGCATTAATTGTGGATCCAAGTAAAATAAAATCCTTGACAACTTCAATCTTTTCTCCATTTATCATGATGTTTCTTATTGGTCCAGTTGTGAGGATTTTTATTTTCTTTATGCTGAGGTGGTAATCCATACTGAAGGCTCTGGTCTTTCATGTTCATCAGTAAGTGCTTCAAGTCCTCTTCACTTTCAGCAAGCAAGATTGTGTCATCTGTATATCACAGGTTGTTAATGAGTCTTCCTCCAATCCTGATGCCCCATTCTTCTTCATATAGTCCAGCTTCTTGGATTATTTGCTCAGCATACAGGTTGAATAAGTATAATGAAAGGTTACAACACTGACGCATACCTTTCCTGACTTTAAACCACGCAGTATCCCTTTGCTCTGTTTCAGTGACTGTCTCTTAGTCTTTGTATAGGTTCCACATAAGCACAATTAAGTGTTTTGGAATTTCCATTCTTCTCAATGTTATCCATAATTTGTTATGATCTACACAGTCGAATACCTTTGTATAGTCAATAAAACACTGGTAAACATCTTTCTGATGTTCTCTGCTTTCAGCCAAGATCCATCTGACAGCAATAATATCCTTCATTCTACATCCTCTTCTGAATCTGGCTTGAATTTCTGGCATTTCCTTGTCGATGTACTGCTGCAACTGTTTTCGAATGATCTTCAACAAAATTTTGTGTGTGATATTAATGATATTGTTCGATTAATTTCCACGTTCTGTTGGATCACCTTTCTTTGGAATGGGCACAAATATGGATCTTTTCCAGTTGGTTGGCCAGGTAGCTGTCTCCCAAATGTCTTGGCATAGACGAGCAAGTGCCTCCAGGGTTGCAGCCATTTGTTGAAACATTTCAGCTGGTATTCTGTCAATTCCTGAAGCCTTGTTTACACAGTTTTAAAAATATATATGTTACACACACACATAAGAAAGAAAACCATCAGCTTCATAAAATCTTGCCTCATTTGCAATATTTGCAATTTCACTTTGCAATGGACATCAGATGATCCGAGTGAGGCTGCCTAGATATTGATTCACAGTCAGAGATAACTTCTCATATTTGAATACGCCACCTTGTAACCTTACAAATTAAGATACTGAATAATCAGTGAATAGGGCCTATGACTCTTTACAGTAATGAAGTTTTAAAACCTAACCCTACCAGTCCAAATTTTACATTTTCTGTTTTCAGGAATATGCAAGTGAGTTGTGTGGAGAAGACAAATATACATGAACACCAAGAAGAAAATACAAGACAACACATAATTAAATCTCACATTGCGGTTCATAAAGCAATCCACTCTATTATTGGAACATTGGAAGTTACTTTGTTATGTTGAGCCAAAATTTATCTATCCATAATACATTCCCATTTGGTGTAATTATGCATATGTAATCATACATTTAGTCCAGACTCTTCTTTCATGAAAGTCTTTCTAACATTTGAAAATAGCTTCAGTCTGTCATCAATCATCTTTTCTTCAACTAACTTCTACTGTTCCTCATTTGGGGTGGTTTTCAGAATTCCCTTGTCCTTTCTTGTTCTTGTTCTTTCTGGATCCCTTTCTAGTTTATTGACTTACATTGTGGTGCTTAACATAGAGCATAATATTCCTAGAGGAAGATGACAACTACAGATTATGACGGATGAGAGTAGGGACGCACCGCTTCGGTTGAAATCGTATTGGAATTCTTAGGAGGCACTTTGTAAGGCTGCTTCATATTATAGTTGTTGTTTCTTGAACAAATACCTGTCGAGCACCTACTACGCGCTTGACACTATCCAGGGTTCTGGAGATATAGCAGTGAACAAAACAGACTAAAACCCCTGCCCATGTAGAATGCAGCATTCTGATGGATTTAAGTAGTGACAGAGGTCCCTGGATCTTTTCCATCTTCTCTACATAAGAATTTGTCACAAAGTTACAAATTCACTCATTTCCTCCTTGCTTTTACTTCCTCATTAACTTACTTTTCCTCTTTCTTCCTGGGTCAGCAAGCCTGTTGACCTCTCTCTGTAACTGGAAGGGTCATCATCTCTGCATTGTAGAAGAAACTCCATGACCTGGGTCCTTCTGGCTTGGTCCTTGATATTTAAAAGAAGGAGGTAATGTGATTTAGAAAAATCCTCATTTTCTTAAAGCCTGATTTTCACAACTATTCTTTTTCTGAAAAGTCATCTTTGAGACTCAACCCTCATCAATGGCCAAATTGTCCCAGCCTGCTCCCATTCTTTCTTTCCTCAGGTTGATAAACCTCAAGAGTTGGCTCTGAAGGTTAAAGGTTACAAGGAACATGATTGAAAAATAAAATTTAAAAGCATTGGTTCAATATTTAGAAAAACATTATTTATATTTTAAAATTTAACCTAAGGAGAAGATCTATATTTTTCCTTAGGAGCTGTTTGATTCCTGTCCCCTAACTGTATAAATGCATCAGTCCAAACTTCGTGGAATAATTTGAGAGCATAGGGCAAATTTCCTTTAAGAAATGTATCCAATTGAGGAAGTTATCTGGATAATTCTGCTAAAAGTTGATTTTTGACCAATTTATCCAAGCAGCAGAGGCTAAAACTTACAGATTATTATTTGCACTTACAAAACAAGGAACAACAGTTTAATTAAATTGTCCATCAAAGTCATTCTAACATATAGGAGATAATATAACTAACGCTAATAAAACAGGTTTAAGATCTGCCTAAATTATGCAGGCCACTGCCTCAATTCACTCTTCTTTCTACTCCTTAGGAGGCCAAATTATGCAGCTGCCATATTTCACGCCATCTCCTCAGCTCCTAGAAATGAAAACTCTCCATCCCATAGGATGGGATTTTTATTAGTATTTTGTGACATGCCCAGTACAGTGTCCGCTGCTCTTGGAACAGTACGAAGAGCCTCTGACAAGCTGATGATGCTGTGGCAAGAGGCTTATAAGACCCCCTTGTACTCTCTGGGGACCTATGGCTGAGGCAGCAGGCACCAAAGCCTAGTTGCTGTTTTCATTATGTCCGTGTACAACACAATCTGCCCACTTGGAGTATCTTCTCTGGAACACAAATAGCTCTTTGGTCCCTTATGGCCTTTAAACATGAATTTGATGCTACAAAGCCGTAATTACTCATCAAATGCAACCCTAGGGAAGAAATGAGAAGTCAGAGCTTCTAAAATATGCCTACAGAAACTAGATTTTCTGTGAAAACAGAATGCTTTGGCCCTCCCTGGCAGGTGAATTAAGATGTCCTTGTTCTTAGAGCACAGAAATGGGTGAGGAAGTGATCTGATATCCCTTTCTTCTTCATTATTATACTTCAGTTTACCACATTACGTGTAATCTTGTTGTGTTTGCTATTTTCCACAGATGTTAGTGTTAATGTTTTCTATAAAGATGTTTTTGCTTGCAGATAATAGCAAAAACTAGAATTCACTTAAACAGTAAAGATGCTTTATTAGTTCGTGTAACAGAAAATTCCAATTGTAGAATGGATTTCAGGAGGGGTCTGATACAGAGATTTACAATGTCACCAGGGATCTGTCAGATAGTGGTATCACTAGTAGCATAATTATAATTGTTATCTTTATTCCTAGCTTACAAGAAAACTAAGAACCAAAAACAGTAACTAAATTATACAAGATCAAATGCAAATATGTAGCAGATCCAAGATTCAAGCCTAGGTCTTGAGATTCCAAACCAATGTTCCAGTTGATCAAATGACTCTTGATACAGTTTTGCTTAATTTCATTACAGACATTATATTATGATCACTAAGTAACCTAGAAGGGAAATCTGCTTATATTTATTTATTGAATAAATAAATATTGGGTACTTACTATGGGCTGCCAGGCATTACATTCATGCTGCATAAACAAATAATCCCAAAACTTACTGGCTTAAGGCAACAATGATCATTTATTCTCTTCCACAGTTTCTGTGAGTCAGAAATTTAGACAAGCCACAGTGGGAAAGGATTGTCTCTGCTCCATGATTTTGAGGACTCAACTGGAAGACTCAACAGCAGGGGTTAGAAGATCTCCTTTCAAGCAAATCAGTCACTTGCTGATTTGTACCAAGTTGGTACTGACAATTTGATTCCTCTCCATGTGGTCCTCTCCATGAGGCTGCTTGAGTGTCCTCACGACATGGCAGCTGGCTTCCTCCAGAATGAAAAATCCAAGAGAGCAAGATGGAAACTGCAATGCCTTTTATGACCTACCCTACGAGCTCATACACCATCACTCCCACCATATTCTGTTGGTCACACTGATAAGTCCTGATTCAATGTGAGTGATAACAAAGCAAGAGCATGACTACTAGGAAGTGAGGATCCTTGGGGTTCATCTTAGAGACTAGCTACCACAGCACTGTAGATATATGAAGAGAACAAGCAAAAATCCCTATCTTTATAGAGCTTATGTACTACTCCTGGAGCTGTGAGGAAATAAACAATAAACAAATAGTAAGATATATAGATGTTGGGTGGTAATAGTGCTACAGAGAAAAATCAACCACATAAGATCTAGAGTTGCAGCTAGCCCACGAGTCTTCTCTGCACAGATCAGAAAAAAGATGTACTCCTCTGGGCAGATAAATAAGACAAAAAGTCTTACACTTCCAGACTGGTCCAGGAAGATATTATAGCCCTGGAAAACACTGCAGTTTCAGATAAATGAACAGAGAAGTCCTCCCGTGAAGGTGGCATTTGAGCAAAGACTTGAAATGTGGCAGTGAGCCCAGTTGATATCAGAGGAAGAGCTTTGCAGGCCAAGAAGCAGCAGATGCTAAGGTCCTATGATGAGGAACAGGAAAAGATCCCAGTAAACCATCCTCACTCAGATGGCCTCCATCTCTTTTCAGATATTTTTGAAGCTCCATAAAGCTTAGAAGTAGAACTGAAGGATATCCATTTATTTCATTTCTTCTACTTCTTGAATCCAAGTCCAATCCTCTCAAAGCTAGATATAGACTAGCATTTTTGTATCTGCTGAGTGTCGGCCCTGATAGATAGTAGATTCTCAAAGATGGCTTATAATTGATGATAATTTTATCTTTTCCATAGATAATTTAATAAAGCACATAATTTGTTTGTGGATATTCAATATTTAAGTGGGGTCAAACACAAAAAGTCTCAGAACCACATCAGGGTTTCAATGATCTATTCCCAGAGACCATTTGACATCCCTTGACCTTAGGGCATGGCAATAGAGTTATAATACAAACCTAGCAAATTGGTAAAATTAGAATCATACTTTTATAACACTACGGATCAATTCTGTGTGCTGAGTATACGATTTCATAAGAATAATTCCCATAATTATGATAATAATAATAACAATCTCAGGAAACAATGTCTATAAAAGTGCTTTGTACATTGTAAAGCATTACAGAAGGATTATTATTGTTGTTGTCATCAGTGGGCTAACAGAACATCATGACCCTCCTGAGAAAGATGAGATCGTGTTACTGTAAAGGACATAAGACTGGGAGATATGGATCATGTTCCCAAGTCTGGAGATACTTAGTTGTGTGATTCAGTAATTTGAAATACTCTCAGTGACTCAGTTTCCTCTAAGTAAAATGAGAACCACTAGAGCTACTCCTCAGCCTTAAGCTTTTCCAGCATTGCATACCGTGTCCTGGATATTGGCAAAGCTTGACAGTATTTTTCGAGGGCAGAAATCCTTGCTTTGGTTTCCTGAAGAGACTTCCCTGAGGAAGTGGCTCTATGGGCTACTCGTCACCTATGCCCAAGACTTGGTCGGGTTTTGCTTTCAACCAGTTGGGGGCGCTGTAGTAACTCTCAAGGTCGTTCCATCTCTAAACTTCTGTGCATATTTACACTTGTCATAATCACAAACTAGAAGAGTATGTATTTAGCGTAATATTTGTTTTAAAAATCCCACAAATGGCTGAAATAATTGCTTTGTCAATGTCAGGGTCCAAAGTATGACTCAAGCACATCTTCAGCCAGAACTCTGTGAGCTGGCGTCCTTCTCTTTGCAATGTAAAGTGATTATTTAACCACTACTGCACATTTCTTGGAACCAATATCAGCGAACAACCCAGCTGTCTCTCATGTAAGAGTATTTCAATGGAATTTGTAGTTAATTACCCTGAGTGTTTCTGGCCAATCTTGGTCACTGACACTGTGCTGTATTGTTCACTTTCAGCGGTTCCCTTTATTGGTGGTGGATGGCAGAATAGCTGGATTGACACAAGCAATAACCTAGCCCTGGTCCATCTGAATTTTGACAGACTATACACTCGAGACATCTTCGACCGTGAAAGACAATGTTTCTTGAGATAAAACATCCCTGCGCACACAGGGGGACGTAAGCTCTGTGCTCCTAGCAACTGACCTGCATTTCCATGCCCTCCCAGCACAGCTTAAACATCAACACCAGCTTGTATTTCCATCCCATGCCCTGTTAACAGTTCACAAAATCAACTCAAGGGAACAATGTACCATAATTTTGCCTAATCAGAACATTAACCTCACAATTCTACCCCAGGCAGCATTTACATCCTCTTGTTACTTTTCACAAATTTATGAAGCAGAAGGTATAGTAAGTGAAGAAAATTGTCCTTCCCTTTCAGGTGTTAAAGAAATCGGATTGTGCTCTGAACTGTCTTATCTAACATTCTTGAATATCCTCTAAAGCCTACAGTTCTTAGAAGCCAGGAGGCTGTTTACCAATTACAAAGATTCGCCAACTTTATTTTATATTTGTGGAAATACCTAAACTGTGAATGCCTGTAAAATGCATGAAAGCCGTGTGCACTGGTGCACTGCCAAGCACAACACATAATCTCCCAGCTCTTATAAAGAAAATTTTGCATGAGTCACACAGGCAAAGTCACAACTGGGGTTTGGGGAGGGGGTAGAAAGGAAGGGGAAGCATATTTTCAGGAAAACCATAGGGAAATAATCTACCTAAAGAGAAGCAGCGTTCTTGAGTTTTTAGAACTTATTTACTTATAAAGTAGAATCACAGAATTATAAGGCTGGAAAGTAGTTTCAAGTGTATATGTCAAACATACTCATTTTAGAAAGAAAACACTGAGACCAGGTAGCTTACATAACTTGCTCAAGACTGCATTGTTAATTAGTGGCAAAGCAGACATTTCAACCTTAGTGTCAACCTTTATACTGTAGCTTTTGAGCTATATATCGTTGCTTCCCTACAGTTTGTGTTGATATCTCCTCTCCCTAAGCTGACTTATCAGTGTTTAAAGAAAGCATAGGCAACCACGTTAGTGTATGTGAGAAAAGTATTCTACTCTCTTTAAAGTGGAGAAATTTATGAAAACTACAAACTTATAAAATCTGCAATGATCAATTATTTTGTATATGTAATATTGTTTACGTGATAACTGTATACCCGGGAGATTCAAAAGCTAAAATCCAATATTTTGAGGACGCTAAATCAGAAAGAAATCAACAAACACAGCCTCAAACAAAGAAGAACATTTTAAAGCCACAAACATTCTTCTACAGAGAGAATCAAGATTAAAACCAGGATGTCAGTCTCCTTTTATGAACTGTCTTTAACATATCCGGCCACATGATGGCAGTGTTCTTCGAGAAATGAAACCGGAAGCACAGCTGCAGAATCCCTGTGAGGGGGACAAGTATCCGAGCCAATGCAGATAAAACGTGATCTAGATTAAATCACAAATATGGATTTAAAAAATTCGGTTCTAGTCCACGTAAACCATATCTTTCCTGATCATATTTTCCTAGAGTAAATTTCTCTGTTCAGAATTTACCACAGGTTTATGATTTTTCAAAACGCAAGCGACTAATACATATAAACTAAACATTGTTTGGAGGGGAGAGGGGGCTGCCCGTTTATTGTTTGTTTTTTCTACAATATTTAAAGAAGAAGAGCACTTAAAATAATAAACTATGTTTTGTGCCCTATGTCTTCAGATTCCTTCCAGGCCGTTATTGTCTTATAAGCCTCTATCTTTGGGTGTGGGAAAGCAAGACAAGCTTGCTTCTCATGCTCACAATTTTCCTGTTAGGCTGAAAATATGCCCTATAAGACCAGAGTGAGATTTCCTGAGTCCTTTCTAAAAAGGCGTGAAGCCACAGATGGAGGTTAAAGCAGCAGCTACTGTCAGTCAAGGCCCCAGGCAAGACTGTGAAATCAAAGATTTGTTCCTGTTTGCCAGCCCCGTCCTTTCAGTGCTTCCGCGCTGCCCCTTGATAGCTCCAGGGGGTAAAAGAGCTAGACTTGTCTTCTAGATCTTCCTTCCATTCCTTGATCCATCCTACATAGATTTCGATTTTAAACACAGGCTGTGAGCTTTCTATACATATTAAAAGAATAAGTGTCAGTCACCTACAAGGAATATTGAGGACAGGTATGTATAAAGTACATATCCGATGACTCTCTGGGCTTGGCTGTAAGCACAATTATGTGTAGACCACAATTCAAAAATGATTGACTTAGTTATTATTATGTGTCTGACACTGTGATAAGCATGACAGGGGCAGAAAAATGAGTGAAACGCAGCCTCTGATCACAAGAACTTCCAGTCTAATCAAAAACATTGGACAATACTGTCTCTACAACAAGGCAGACTCTGATACACTGTGAGAGAAGTACAACATAGAAGCTGGGGCTTTATAAAACGGAGAAACCACACCTTCTGGTTTGAAGAATCAAGAGAGATTTTATAGAGGAAGTGGTATTTGACACAGAATTGTGTTAATAGAGATTAAGAAGCCCAGAGTGACTTGATGTCTTTGTTTACACTATGGCATCCACCAGGAATGCATTCCTTAAATCTCCGCTTATCAAAATCCTTCCCATACTTCACTTGTCCCTCATGGAGCAGGCTAGGGGCTGGGGGATAGAGTGGTAATTCAATTTTGCTAAAATAACAAAGACACCAACAAAAGTAGAAGGTAATATGGAAAATGGCTTGGGTCTATAAATGCGGAAAGCCTTCAATGCAAGTGAAGCAGTTCATGTTAAATTCAGCCTGCAATGGGGGAGTCACTGAAGATTGCCAATACCCTGGGTTGTGATTTACTTCCAAATGCTATATCCAGCTGGGCATGGGGAGGAATCATGTAATGAAAGATATTTATTGAATATAGTCTGTGATCGTTTCTACCCCATTGATAGACAAGTCTCTGATCGAAGTTCTAAACTTGAAGGTGCTTCAGAATCGGGGAAGTAGGGGTGTAAAGGAGGGGCTTGTTACAACCCAAGCTTCTGGGCCCCACCCCTGGAGTTTCTGCTTCACTAAGTTTGGAGTGACACCTGAGAATTTGTATTTCTAACAAATTTTCAGGGAAGGCCACCAATGCTACTGTCCAAGACAACACTTGCAGAACCACTGGTCTACGGCTTCTATAGAATATTTGCCAGGTTATAGAAAGCCACCCCAATCCTAAAAAACGTACTACAAAAATACCTCCTTCATCCTTCATCCTTAACTGTTGTTTCTATACTATTATCAGATAATTTTTCATTTTAATCACTTGCCTGGTTGGGAGAAAACCATTTTACTGTTGAAAACATGATGTGTTTAATTGTATGTAAACCAATTGCTAAAATTTGTTTAATCTTCATCACAGACGAATTTTACACTGTATGTTAAGCAATCATAACCAATTGTTAGGGTTGAATAACTTAAAACGTTGAAAGAAATATACAAAACCATAAGAAAAAAATTTAAATGACAATGAGCAAGATGACTGATTATTCCACTTGGTGAATTTTATTTCTTTAAAAAATCAAAACATACAAGTCATTATTAAGTGCTACAGTCCATGTAAATCCCATTTTTATATCTTGGCAAAAAAATTAAAAAGAGGAAAATAAATATAACCATGGAAAAAAATAAATGCATAAAAATGGCAAGTGCAATAATTAATAATTAGACAAGAAAAGCTAAAGATTCAAACTGCAGGACACATACGCACTTGGAAGCTAATGCGAGGTCAGAAAACTATATCAATCTGACCATGTGATCTTCAGTCCTGGTCCTATCAGTTATGGGTGTACCGCACTAATTTTAGCAAACACCACACACAAGAAGATCTAACTTTACAGAAAAGGTCAAGATTCGTAGATGTTAAAGCTAGAAGGAGTCCTTGAAATCATTTGGTTCCATGGCTTTAGTCTACAGGTGAGGAAGGCGAAGCCTAAGGATTAAGAAATGTGCCCAAAGCCGTCTAGTTTCTTCCTTCCACCCTCTGTCCCACCTAACTCGGTAGCCAGTGAGTAAATTCGCTTCCCTTCTCTAATTTCCCACACCACTCGCAGGCGAAGACCACAGTGCAGCATTTGCTCTCTCCAGCACTTAGAGTCCCTCACCATTGTTCCCCATCTGTTGGATCTGTCTCTCCAACAATGGTTACAAATGCCTCAAAAACAGGAGCCGCTTCTTCATCCCTCTCCTGAATTCCCTATGGACACATTAAAAGGCTGATTATTCTGTTGATTAAAAAAAAAAAAAAGGAATTTCCAAATTACAAAAGGCTTCACAATAGGATCTGTATTCTATAGGCTCTTTCTGGTTGCAAGAGGAAGGGAGACCAATTGGGCTTCCCTTGTTAATGGGGGTTCATTGTGAGGAGGAACAGGATGCAGCTCAGCAGCTGCACACCCAGCCAGGCCCCACCGAGAACTCGTCGCTGCTTGCTATTGTCCTGGATAAACCTGTAGCTCCTGTAGCCCGGCAGCTGCTCTCCCGACTGAACCTCTGTGCCTTGGGTCCCTCACCTTTAAAATGGAGATAATAATAGTACATACCTCATTGGGTTGTTGTGAGGATTAACTAAGTGGACATGTGTAAAGCCCTTAAAGGGCATCTAAACCAAAAAATCAAACCCACTGCCACTGAGTATATTCCCACTCATAGCGACCATATAGGACAGAGTAGAACTGCCCCATAGGGTTTCCAAGGTTGTAAATCTTTCCAGATGTGGAGTGGCTGGTGGGTTCAAACCTCCAACCTACTTTTTAGCAGCCAAGCGCTTTAACCATTGCACCACCACGGCCCCGACAGGGGCATCTGGGGCATAGTAAATACGAGAAGATGTTATCCGCCAATATTCATTCAGCGTAGCCCGACACATCTTGAATGTGAGGGCTCTGACTCCTTCTTGGAAAGAGAGGTACTAAATTCCCTTTTTGTCTTCTTTGAGAAGTTGGCTTGTCCGCCCCGCCCACTCCCCCGAAAGTTTCTGCTCACTAGTGTCATTACTGCCCTGGTGGAGCAAATCAGCTCCCTACCCTTCACTTCAGAAAAGGGATCAGAAGCAACTGATCCCATGGAAACTCGCCACTGGTAAGCAGTCGGTTATTCTAGTGCCAAGCTCCTCAAGCATTGAAAGAGGAAATAGAGGATTTAGCATATTGACTTATTTGTACCAAGGCAGTTTCATTTTCTCCACAAGTTTTGGCAAATCTTGACTTAATTATTGCATGCCCAAATTGCTCAGATAAAATGAAAATTCGCAGGAGGCTCGGAGCTGAAATTGTATACACAACCTGTGTAACTCCACAGGAGGACTCCATGGGACTAGCTGCAAACCCAGCTGAGGTTAATCGTGTTTTATCTTTCTGCAAAGAGGCTCCCTTGTAGTTAACCGTGCTGCTGAACTGGGAGCCTTTCCTAAGCCTCTCTGCTTGAGGCTATGCACGTGGACCTCGGCAGAGCATTGTTAAAACCCCTATTAGTGAGAGCTGGCTGCTTTCCCCTGTGTGGACAAAGCATTTCACTGTAGTAAAATGCAAATCCACTAACAGGCAACTGCAGATTTATAGCACTGCAGTTCCAAAGGAGTCACAGGGAAATCGAATCTTACCTCCCGTTAGACTGGAGCTGCAAACTTCTGCAAATTGCTCAGGATTGTACACAGGAGTGGCTACCTAATTTACAGGGCACCTTATTGAACATTTATTAAGACTTTCAAGATGGGAACAACAGAGCATTAATATAAGCTTGGGGCCTTTCTGAGCATAGGATCATGTGCAACTGCACAGGTCACATGCCCATGGAGACAGCCCTTACTCCATGTGTCACTGAAAAATGTCACTTTGCATTTTGGTTTGGACATATCATATGGTCTAAGAGAAGAGAATATGGGTGCAGACATAAACCTTGTTTGCCTAAGTCCTCCAGCCCTCCTGAGGACAATCACAAGATTGAGGAAGATTCGAAATGTGTTGCTGAGTCCTCATCTAGTTTTATTTCTAATATTTTAAGTCCCCCACAACCTCCCTTTGCTGTGAGTCTGAGGACACTCACACACCTCCTCTGGTCCTCAAGTTTTCTGTTTTGTATCCCGTAAGAGACTGAATAGCACACTGGTTAAGAGCATGGACTCAATATCACTGCTTGTTGTGCAACCTTGGGCAAATTATTTAATATTTCCGTGCCTCAGTTTCTTCCTCCATAAAAATGGGGATAATAATAGTACCCGCCTAAAAAAGCATATGTTAACATTGGGGCACTCCTCTACTGAGACAAGAGGGCATTAAGCTTGGTCGTCAAATTCATTAAGGACAAAAATTCAGACATTTGTTTTTATCTGCAAATGAGGATAAATACATACAGTCACAGAGACACACAGACAGCTTTGGATCTTCTGTTCCTCATAAAACTTTAATTGCTAAATGTAAACATTTTAAGTATAGAGCAACCCCGTTTGGGCATTTCTTCCTTTTTAAATACACCTACAGCCTGAATGGGGGTGGCCTGAGTTTCTCTCAACTTAATTCTGCTCAGTTGTGCCAAAGGCCCTGGACACAGCTGCTCTCATTTTTCTCTTCTTCCTATCGGTGGTGCAAGGGAATGAACATAGTGCTAGCCCAAAAGTTGGAGGTTGGAGTCCACCCACAGGCACCTTGGAAGAAGGGCCTGGCAATCTACTTTGGAAAGATCAGCCACTGAAAACCCTATGGAGCACAGTTCTACTCTGACACGCATGGGATCACCATGAGTTGGAGTCTACACGCAAAGGCAACTGATTTTCAAAACTGGTTTCCCATTAGTTAGACTAGAACATGTATTCACATTATTTTGTAAATGAGGGAGCCTAAGGAGACAGATTGGAAAATGCAGTTGGCCTGGGAGCAGGAACCCTGAGGATTACACCAGGCTCAAACACCAACTTTGTTTTCTATGGGATAAGTCACCTCATTTGAAGGGCTCACATATCTTTTTCTCTATAAATCCAAAACCAAACCAAACCCGTTGCCATAGAGTCGATTTCAACTCACAGCAACTCTATGTAGAATAGGATTAATAATATGATTCCTCTTTAAGCCACAGGGCAGCTGGCAGTAGTACAGAGTGTATATATATATATATATATATATATATATATATATATATATGTATAAAAGCTCAGTAAGAAAGGAGCCAAGGGGAAAGGAAAAAGTTTCAAGGAAATCATCAAGAACTAAATACATATGGCCTCAAGGACAGCTGAAAATAGAAATAAGGAATAAAATAAGATTTGAATTTAAGACTCGGAAAGAAAACAAAAAGTTGAGCTTACTGTATTAACAGAGCCACACTGTGAGTTTATTGTGTGAATTTCTTTCTCTTGTTGGGTGGTAGACTAGAAAGGAATTTTAAATAAAACTCATAAATATATTTCCTAATGGGGGAAAAAGAAAACTCTGCTTTTCCTTTCAAATGAGGTAATGGATGGAAGAGTGCCTTGAGAAGTCCTATTAAGTAATAGCCAACCATTATCGGCCCTCCCTCCTAGCGTCAATCACCACAGCTGCGAAGCCTGTCCAAACGGCTAGTGGAAATGAGAACCCAGCTGTCATCTCCCGCCTCAGCAAGGTTTCACCCGCCTCCTGAAGGAGCCGGGGCAGACAGCGAATCTTGAGCAAATCTGTGTCCTCTCTGATTTATTAAAGAGAATTTATGCAACAAGTGTGTGTTCATTCTTTTTGTTTTTTAAATTTAAAGGAAAATGCATTTTATTTGCTTCGACCTATGCATTTTAAAGGTCTTCAAAAAAAAATAAAAATAAACGTAAAAGATCAAAAAAAAGTTGATTACCTCCGACAGCTATTCCTTCAGGGTTTATTTATTTACATTTATTTCTATTCTGAAAGGTTATTTGCTTCCTCTTCTTTTCAAAATGCTGCCCACAATGAAAAAGCGATTTGTATTTAAATGTTTGCATTATTATTTCCTTTGCTATTCAAGAAGTCGTGTGTGTCCAGACATTCAATGGTGAGATTACACTTATAAGAAAACTGGAACAAATATTCCAAAACTGTCTATCTGTCATTTGGGGGATGTGTTTTAAAAAAAAAAAAAAAAAACATCAAAAAACTTTTTTCCAAGAAGAGGCTCTCTGTTCAGTATTAGGATGGGGCTACTCAGATTCAGAATCTGTTGCCATGGCGACAGACCTGGGCGCCTCGTGGTGTCTGTAAGGGAGGCATGTGTGGTAATTATATAAACTGAAGTGCTGTTGAATAACCCCAGGAAGGCAGGACTGCCACAGTGCAATTTCTCAGAAACCACTACTTTAAAATTCATACATCATAATGCCCTCTTCTTTCATATGGAAATTCACATTTTAGTAGTATTTGTATATAAATCTGATAAGATGGATATAATGGAAAATAACATTTACTGAATTCTGAACAGCAGAACAGTAGTACACCAAACGAACTGTGTTATATACCAGTGAATATATTTGCAACAATTCTAATACTTTATGAATGGGTAAAGGACCAGCAATTAAATGGTAGATGGTTTGCTATTTCTCATAACACGCCATGTGTGACTTAGTCCTTTCTTTATTATATTATATATATAATATACATATGTATAAGTAGGTAATTTATTAGAACAATAAATCAATGTCAGTTTTAACTAAATAAGCAAGTTAAATTAGCATGAAGTGCCATCAATGCATATTTTTCAATAAAAAGTACATGTAAAAAGAGGAATTCATACAAATTTTTCTCATTCTTTTACACATTTAATATTTCATATTACCATATGCAAGTCAAAGGTCATGCTTGTAGGATATAGATCATTACTTGACACATAGGAAATTTGTTTCTGGTGGTAATATACTGTTCTTCCTTCCTTCAACAACATTTAGTGAATGATGAAACTAGATATTTGACCTTGGGCAAGTCTTTTTGCCTCTTCAGACCTTCAATTTCCTCACCTGCAAAATAAAAGTTTGCACTGATGACTTTTGTACTGTAAAATAAAAGTTTGTACTGAAAGTTACAGAAATTCTGTCATTCCAGAACCTGCAAGATACAATTGGCTGTTTATCAGTGATGTTGTACTTTTACTTTGAAGCAAGAAACCATTATTTATTCAGTACTGTCTATATTCTGACACCGTGCTAGACTTATTAGGTATATTCTCTATTGCACTGTGAGTTAGGTGCTGTTTTCCCATTTAACAAATGAAGAAAATGAGTCTCCAACAGGTTACGTATTCAGATCTGTCTGACTGTAAATATAATGTACTTTCCATTACACTATGCTGCCCACATGTTAGGGAAAAACCTTTAGCTACCTGTTTAGATGGATTATATTTTATGAGGATAAATACATGGAAAGTATGGTTGTGTGACGTGTCAAGAACTCTAAGAATTAAAAAAAAAGTTATTTTAAAAATAATAGTTTTTAAATTATTCAATAACTCTGACATCTAAGTGATAAAAAAACTAAACTGATCTGTCAAGAAATAGGAGCTTCCAGATTCACCCAAAGGCAATGGGATGTAGAAAGTGGACGCTGCTTAGTGTAAGAACAGTGCTAAAAATGAGCCTTGGACATTCTCTCACTGCTCATTACTGCCCACTTATGTCTAGTCATCTCAAGAGATTAATCATGGCTCTAGGTCTGATCAATTGAATTTTGTAAAAAATTAAATGCTGGTAAAAATAATCATTGTAATGAGCACTTAAAAAGACAGATATGACACAGTGCAGGCTTTCTTCATTAACCTGAGTGTTTTTCCTGCTACTCTTCTGAAAGCTCTTTCTCTCTCCCTGTGTTTGAAGATGAGGCTGATAATGATGTTACAGCCAGGTGTCCACATTTATTTGTTAAGCCATCGTGTATTCCACAGGCTCCCGCCTTTACCTACATGATCTCTTCTGTTCGGTAGTTTTATATACATTTGACTGAATCAATAGTGGCCCTTTCGTATTCTGTCCTTAGAAGAGGCTCCCAAAGGCTTTATAACTCAATGAATGCAATTCTGTCTCTTTATCTCGGAGCCTTTTTTTTGGCCTCAAGTCCCAGTGTTACACCCCATCTCATGTTTTGTTGTGTGAAAAGAGTGGTCTGATGAAAGATTTCATTTCCCAGAATTTATTACCTATTGTGTATATTGCAGTTCATTCACAATCACCCCATCTGCATTTAGGTTGAATGAGTGGCCCCACCCTGACCCAATTTAATAAAAAAAATAATGGGGCTACTCAAAGCTCATAGATGTGTCAGCACTATGAAAAGGGTCTATAATCAATGCAAATGTGATGTTTTCCTGCCTTGTGGAGCATAGGGGTTTGACACCCATCTCTTTACTGGATCAAATCAGCCTCTCTTTGCTTTGAAAGTCTAATGACAGATATGGACTCTCTTCCTTCTTAAAAAAAAATGCATGTGGCTGGATCATTTATTGAAATGTTAATCGGTGGGTTGTTTCATGCTCTATTTTTCCCTCCCTCCTGTTCCAAGAATGTGGTCGAGCCTCTTGAGATGTGAATGGTGTCCCCAAGGTTTGCAGAGCATAACCTGCCCTTCCATTCACTTGCGGCCTCCCAGAAAGTTTGCTCCCGTGAGACCCCTGGAGGGGACTTTTGTACTGCCCAAGGAAGGGTTGGGAAAGTATCAGTAATGACCAAGATTGGATTTCCTGCCATCCAAGGCAGAATGGGGGCTTGAGATCAAGTTTAATTTGATTTAAAATTTATTAAATAATGTGAAAGGCGCCCTGGTGAAGCAATGGTTAAGCGCTCAGCTGCTAACCAGAAGGTCGGTGGTTCTAATCCACCAGGAGCTCCTCGGGAGAAAAGACTTAGCAATTTGCTCCCATAAAAATTACAACCTGGGAAACCCTATGGGGCAGTTCTACTCTGTCACATAGGGTCGCTATGAGTTGGAATCGACTTGATGGCACACAACAACAACAAATAATGTGACATTTTTGTACACTTATGAGTGTAGATGCCAGTTCACATCTCCTCTATGCATCTACACACACACACAATTTTACACAGTGTTTCTGAGGATTCATGGCCTCTCATCCTCCCACTGTGCCCTACCCCACTCCCTAAGGTCAGCAGTAAGAACTTTAAAGTGGTGCACACGTTTAACATGCTTGGTTGCTAACCAAAGAGGTGGAAGTTTGAGTCTACCCAGAGGTGCCTGGGAAGAAAAGCCTGGAAATCTACTTCAAAAAAATCAGCCATTGAAAACCCTATGGAGTACAGTTCTACTCTGACACGCATGGTCACCTGATCTTCGACAAGGGCCCGAAGTCCATCAAATGGGGGAAAAGTTAGTCTTTTTAATGAATGGTGCTGGCAAAACTGGAATTCCATCTGCAAAAAAATGAAACAGACCCATACCTCACATCATACACAAAAACTAATTCAAAATGGATCAAAGACCTAAATATAAAACCAAAAACTATAAAAAATCATAGAACTAAAAATAGGATCAACGCTAGAGGCCCTAATATGTGGCATTAACAGGATACAAACCGTAACTAACAACACACAAACTCCAGAAGCTAAGCTAGATAACTGGGATCTTCTAAAAATTAAACACTTACACTCATCAAAAGACTTCACCAAAAGAGTAAAAAGAGACCCTACAGATGGGAAGAAAAAAATTGGTTATGGTAAAACCAACAAAGCTCTAATCTCTAAAATCTACAGGAAAACCCAACACCTCTACAACAAAAAGACAAATAATCCAATTAAAACTTGGGCAAAGGAAATGAACAGACACTTCACCAAAGAAGACACTCAAGTGGCTAACAGACACATGAGGAAATGCTCACGATCACTGCCGTTAGATAAATGCAAATCAAAACCACAATGAGATACCATCTCACCCCAGCATTACTGGCATGAATCAAAAAAACTGGAAATACTTCCGGCAAAATGGCGCCCTAGGCGGAAGCACCACGCCGTCCCTCCACAGCAAAGATCCGAAAAACTAAGCCGAACAGAGAAAACAACAATCCTGAAACCCTAAAACATCAAATGAAGAGATAAAGAACTCAGCCAAACACCAAATGGAGTGAGAAAACTGACAGAGAACAGAGAGCAAGGAGAGATTCATGCAGGCCCATAAAGCAAAACGAGACTAAGGGGGCACACCAGCCCAGGGGCAGGGACTGGAAGGCAGGAGAGGACAGGAAGGCTGGTAATAGGGAACCCAAGGTTGAGAAGGGACAATGTTGACATGTCATGGGCCTGGTAACCAATGTCACAAAACAATATGTATACCAACTGTTTAAAGATCAGCTAGTTTATTCTGTAAACCTTCATCTAAAGTACAATAATAAAATAAATAACTAAAGTGAACAAGACCATGGGTCTGAGAAGTCTTCTGCAACTCCCTCAGAGACATTTTGTCAATTCTTTCCTTGTACTACCGTAGCTTTTTGAACACATTTCATTATTGCTTTTTAGATTCCGTAAAAATTGTGTTTTCACATATCTGTTTTCTCCAACTAGACCAATAGCATCATATTGATCTTTGACATCTAAGTATCTAACACAGGAACAAACCCAGGAGCCAGAGACTCCAGGGGGGCACCATTCATACTATATTCATTGTAAATGGTGCCCCCTGGAGTTGTGCCATGCTGTGCCCTGGTTATGCCCAAATAATAACAATTGATATACTTCTATAATAATGTAGGGATAGTAAGTATGGAATCATATTTGAAAAAGAATAGAAAAGAGCGAAGTACCGTGTTTTCAAATATTTTAGCACCTAGTATTAACATTTTTCGAATTCTACTACTGTGTCATTTAATTTTCTAATGTAACAAAAAAAAAAGGAACTTAGTAGTATTCCTAAAGGTAACACACATTCAGCAATCAAGTGGGTTATAGATTTTGTTAGATATTCTTTATAGGATTTAATTTAGAATTTAACATTAAGGAAAAATAACTTATCACTGAGAATAAATATAAAATGTCTTATCTTCCCAGATAGAATGGGAGAAAAATGTAGAACAAAACTCAAATTCCTAAAAAAAAAGGCCAGATTTACTGGACCAGTAGAGACTAGATGAACCGCTGGGACTATTGCCCTGAGATACTCTTTAAACTTGGAACCCAAACCATTCCCAGAGGTCATCTTTCAGCCAATTGACGGATTTGCCTGTAAAATGAATAATATCACCCGTGAGTACTGTGCTCCTCAAAATAATGGTTTAGATGAAACCAAATGGCTAACATTTACCCTAGACCAAAGATGAGAAGACAAGGGGAAATAGAGAAGCTAGATTAATGGAAACAGAACAACCAAAATGGAAATAACGAGAATGCTGTGAGAATATTGTGAAGAATGTAACCAATGTCACTGAACAATATGTATAGGAATTGTTAAATGAGGGCCTAATTTCCTGTGTAAACTTTCACCAAAAACACAGTAAAGTATTTTTTTAAAAAAAGCCTTTGTCGTTGTTAGGCGCCATTGTTGTTGTTAGGTGCCGCTGAGTCAATTCCAACTCATAGCGACCCTAGGTACAATAGAACGAAACACTGCTGGATCCCTGAGGCGCTCATCTCAGGGACAGAATAGTGGTGATATCTTTCCCTAGTTTGTGTAAATTGAGATCTTTGTAACTCAAGGCTGGTAGCATAAAATGTCTTCAAACCTGATGCACAAAACTCCTATACCAGTCATCTAAAAGAGTTCTCAAACAGTTGTAAAACAACCCTGATCTTGTTCAATTCACTATTGATGTGTCTCATAGGGAGAAGAATTGACTAGTAACAAAGTAGTTGGACTTAAGGGAAGCCTTCAAGGGGAAGAAAATTAAAAGTATTGAAATTTTAGAATGTTAATCAAGCTTTTGCCTTTAGAATAGAATACAACTCAGGACAGACTAATTTCAAATGTATGATAATTTCATTAGCTACACTGATGCTTACCTTGACGCAGTCTTTGAAAGAATAGTTTGCTAATTAATAATGACAAAATATGGGAAGTGTTTAAAGCATTGTTTCCAAGCACGATTTGCATTCTTACTTTCAAGTGCCATTTGCTTACAAGCTGCTAACTATAATTTTAATTCATTTTTTCATCTAGGCCTAAAAGAATTTATAATACTGTTTTACTAGTCATCACTAATGTTATTCCAATTACATAAAATTATATAAATTTATTCATGCTCAGAATACTATAATTCAGAATTTTTAAGGTAATTAAACCTCATCTACAGGGATAAGTTATATGTTAGTTTTTAATTTACTGAAAAAGATTTAACAGACAATCTCTAAATTCATACCCTCAACTATCTACTGAATGATGAATTTCTACAAAGAAAATAGAATAAATAAAACTTTCTTACAAACATGTTGAAAAAACTGTCAGAATATTTTTTCTTTTACTAAAGCTACAAAATTTATATCCAACAGTCTTAAACTCACACTCATCAGATAAAATAATTTATCCAATCTATCTAATGCAATAGGGCATCTTTTCCACTTTAATTAAAATCCTTCCATGTCTACAGCTGTCATAATTTATGTTGTTTCTAAACTGTCCATGTTAATTTCCAGTGGTAAAAGTAATGATAACTATTATAGTGGTTGATTAGGTTAAAGACAACTTATATCAACCCAGGGCTGCTTTTCAAAATGATTCTATTTCTATCTCGATAGTTATAGAGAACTCACTGACCTTCCAGTTTTCTTCTTAGACCTCTGACAAATCTTCTTAGAAAGCTCCCTGAGACCCTCCTTCCTCCTTCTTTTTCTAGTATTAATCTTTTTCTAATTCATCTAAGGTGTTATTTAATTTCCTGATGTGCTCTGGGCATGTCCAAAGCATAACCAGGATTTTCCTTGGGATTCTCACCTAACCCTTCTTTTCCCCCCTTTCATTTGCCTTTTGTATAATCTCAACTGTTGCCATGGATTCAAACATAGCAACGATTCCCAAATCAATAACTGTCTAATTTCTCACAAGCAATTCAATCCAATAGCTCAGTTTGTGGTATTTTTTCATATATGTAAAACCAGAATAATCCCAGTTTTAAATATTCAAACACCATGTTCATTGATGCATACATTTTCATTTTAATTAGTATTTCTTTGCATATGATTTTGTTATTCTCAATAAGCATGATTTGATAAATGAGTTTTAAATAATTTAATTTTTATATTTTTGCAGACCTTTCACATGTAAATAAAGTCACAAAAAAGAAGATTCTTTATTTTCTGTTTCTGATGACAGACTGAGCCCATGTGGAAGTCTTTCACATCTACACTGAATATCTAGAAATTAAAAAAAAAAAAAGTGTACTTTTAAAATCTATTACCACAGAGGAAAGAATAGACAGGTACTCTTAGAGGAATCATAGAAACGTAAAAAAAAACAAAAACAGATGGAATTAAATACGAAGGAAAAAAACTGCTAAAACATACATAAAAATGAACTACTACTATGTGTGCTCTGGAGACTTCTGGTTCTGGACAAGATGGAATAAATGCATTCCATTTTACTCCTACTGCTAATCATGACCAAAAAAAACCCAGAAGACTCTGAAAAATGCCAGATGACTCTGAAAAGGAGAGGAAAGAAAGTGGAATGACTAGGGACCTCAGGACTTGAGGAACAACGTGGCAGTGAGTTCTCTGAGTTTTGTCTTGCCTCCTAAATGTTTCAGTGTGGGTGCTAGAGAAGCCCACAACCTAGAAACACCAACAGTCACAGACAAAAAAATAGCCCCAAGAAAAGCTTGCTCTCTTTATTCAAAGGATGAGGAAAAGGGTGTCCCAACAGGACAGAAACCCTTTAACCACACCTGCTTGTTCTCAGACAAACACCAGGAAAAAACACCATATTCTTTCCCCCCACAATGGTCACTACAATAGCAGAGCTGGTGGGTGACACCCTATCTTCCATCCTACTCTCTGTAGTAAGAAGGAGGCACTGCTCCCCCATAGAATTTTGGGCAATACTCTGACTTCCTTCCCCTGTAATTAATAAGGAGGTGCCATTACCTCATGGAGTCTGTGGACAGAACTTTGACTTTCACAGGCTCCTTGTATGATTAAGGCGGTCTTTTGCCCCTGCAAAGCCTTTGGGTGGAACTCTAATTTTGACCCTCTTACTTCAGTAACAGGAAGGCACCTTTTTCCAACAGAACCTATGTGTAGAACTCTTACTTATAATCCCTCTGCAATAACTGGAAGATGACCCTCCCTAATTAAATCAATAGATGAAATCTTGTCTTTCACCCCCACCAGGTAGTAAAGAGGTGGCACCACTCCACCTACACAGCAGGTGCTAAGAGATGGTGCTTTTATCTGGGTAACACACAAGCAGAGCAGGTCAGAATAGCATGGCAGAAACTTTAAGAACTAAATTGATGTTTGAATTGGAGCACACAGAAAGAGCACTAGGATATGTGTTCTAAACCTAAACAGGTTACTAAAATAGAAGCATTAATAGGAACCAGGGTCTTATAACATAATATTTAAAATGTCCAGGAAACAGTAAAAAATTACTCATCATACCAAGAACCAGTAAAGTGTCAACTCAAATGAGAAAAGACAATCAACAAATGCCAACCAGGAGATGATACAGATGTTGGAAGTATCTTAAAAGGATTTTACAGCAACAGTCAAAAAAAATTCTCCAAGAAGCAACTATGAACATTTTTGAAAAAATAGAAAACATTAGCAAAGAAATAGAAAATAAAAATTAAAAATTTTAGAACTAAAAAACCTAAGTAAAAACTCACTGGATGGGCTCAATAGTGGATGGAGATGACAAGGCAGAATCAGTGAACTTTAAGATAGGTCAATAGAAATCATTCAATCTGAAAAAAACAGAAAACAATTTTTAAAAAAATGATTGAGCCTCAGAGACCTTTGGAAAAATAGTTTTAAACTCTCCAAGTTTGGCAAAAGATAAACCTACAGAGCTGGGTGAACTCCAAACAGGATAAACCCAACGAAATTCATGACTAAATACATCGTGGTTAAAATTCTGAAAACTTAAAACAAACAAACAAAATCTTGAAAGTCTCTAGAAAAAAAAAAAGGACACATTGGTTACAACAGTATGTGGATTCAAATGACAGTGGGTGACTCATCAGAATCCCTGGAGGTCAGAAGGAAGTAGTACAAAAAATGTTCAAGTGCTAAAAAAAAGACTTGTCAACTCAGACTTCTATATCCAGCAAAAACAGCCTTCAAGAATAAGAAGAATAAATACATGTTCAAATAAAGAAAAGCTATTTTGTCACCAGGAGACCTTCTCTAAATGAGTAGCTAAAGGAAATTCTTCATATAGAAAGGAAATCATAACAGAAGAAAACTTGGAACATTAGGAATGAAGAAAGAACAGCTTAAAGACTAAATATATGGGTAAGTATAATAGACTATTCTTTTCCTAGTCATTTTTTAAAACTGTGTTTGGCAGCTACAAGTAAAAATTATAACAATGTCTGATATGATTCTCAACGTATATAAGAGGTAATATTTTAAGACAACTAACAACAACAACATTAAGGGGGAGGGTAAAGTGACCTAAATGGTCATAATGTATCCACATTTCACTTGAAGTGGTAAAATATTGATACTAGTAAACTGCAATAAGCTACATATACTTATTGTAACCCCTGTGTTATGGATTGAATTGTGTCCCTCAAAAATACATATTAATTTAGCTTGGCCATGATTCCCAGTATTATGTGATTGTCCACCATTTTGCGATCTGATGTGATTTTCCTATATGTTGTAAATCCTTCCTCTGTGTTAATGAGGTGAGGTTAGCAGCAGTTATGTTAATGAGGCAGGACTCAGTCTACAAGATTAAATTGTGTCTTAAGCCAATCTCTTTTGAGATATAAAAGAGAGAAGCAAGCAGAGAGACATGGGGACCTCACACCACTAAGAAAGCAGCACCAGGAGCAGACCGCATCTTTTGGACCAGAGGTTCTTGCGCTGAGAAGCTCCTAGACCAGGGGAAGATTGATGACAAGGACCTTCCTCCAGAGCAGACAGAGAGAAAGCCTTCCCCTGGAGCTAACACCCTGAATTTGAACTTCTAGCCTCCTAGACTTGAGAGAATAAATTTCTCATTGTTGAAGCCATCCACTTGTGGTATTTCTGTTATAGCAGCACTAGATGACTAAGGCACCCTGTAAAAAAACAACAACAACAAAACTCTATAAAGAGATACACTCAAGATAAACACTTATGAGATACACTACAGATAAAGTAAAATAGAAGTCATGTGTTGCTTAATGTCCATGATATGTTCTGTGAAATAGGATGTTATGTGATTTGGACGTTATGTGAACAGCATATATTATATACAGGTAGTCCCCAAGTTATGAACGTCCAACTTAGGTACAACCTGAAGTTACAAATCAACTCCTGTAAAGCCTATTATATTAAAATCTAATGGGAACCCTCTTCCGATTGTCCTCCTCACCCCTGCTGCTGAAGCTGCTGCTGCTGCTGCTGAAGCAGCTGGCAGAGTCTGGAGGAACAGATAGTGGCTGCAGGGGTGGCTGAGAGGGCAGTGGGAGCAAACTGAGAGGAAGGGAGCAAGGAGGGAGCAGAATGCACCCAGCTCTCCTGCTCTTCCACCCACTTGAGGAGCAGGAGTAGCCTGGACCCCACAGCCCCACCTCTACCACCAGCCTCCCTGCCAGACAAAGCCTGAGAGCCCATGCCCAGAGCCCTGTCCTCTGCCTCTCCAGCCTGTATACCACCCATAGTCCAGTGAAGCTAGAGTCTGGGTTTGAGGTCTTTAAAATTATCAGGGGGAAATAATAAACAAAAGGAGAGCTGCTTTCCCTTTAAAAAAAAAAACAAACTTCTGGGACCAGGGATATATACATGGCCAGATATTGCCGTAATGGACAATAGGTGGGGCATGACTGTACTAAAAAATGTTCAAGTAACCCAGAAAGGAGAAACAGAGGGAGCAAACAAAACAAGTAATAAAATGTCAGACATTAATTATAAAGCATCAATAATTACCTTAAACCAGAGGGAGACAAAACAGCCGGTAATTTGTGGTGTGCGCTTTCCCACCCGCCACCACTCTTAGCCCCAGCTGGGGCTTCCCTGCTTCCCGTGTCCAAGGTCTCTTGGCTGGGGGGCGCCGGTTGCTTGGATTCCATGCGCCCGGGCGGGCGGCTCTCTGGGGGCCGTTTGTTGGATGCTGGGGTTGCTTTTTCTGCTTCTTTTGGTTTCTCGCTTGCCTCTCGCTGCCTCCCTCTCCTTTTGCTCAGGT
>NW_004444092.1:4934701-4951933 GCF_000243295.1 Trichechus manatus latirostris
GGGGTTGTTAACCAATGTCATAAAACAGCATGTGTGTTACTGTTACATGAGAAACTATCTGTTCTGTAAGCCTTCACCTGAAGTACAATAAAATATTAAAAAAAAAAATCCGAAGAATAGTCATGATACAGATAATGTTCTCTAACTATATTGCAATAAAACTTAAAACAAGCAAAGAAATGATAGCTTTTAAAAATCCCATAAATCCATAAATTAAAAAAAATTCTAAATAGGTTATGAGTTAACAAAACCAGATGCTGTCTCACTCCCATAAGACTAGGAGGAAAAACAACAATACAAAATATTAGTGAGTGTAGAGGGCAAAGTGCACACTCATATAGTGCTGATGGGTGTGTAAGCTGACGCAGTCAATGTGGAGAGCAATTTAACATTACCTACTGAAGTTGAGATAAAACCGAAAGAACCAAACCCATTGCTGTCGACTGGACTCCAACCCATAGCGACCCTATAGGACAGAGTAGAACTGCCTCACAGGTTTTCCAAGGCTGTGGTCTTTACAGAAGATGGCTGTCACTTCTTTCTTCCACAGAGCAGCTGGTAGTTTCCAATTGCCTAACTTTTAAAGGTCAGTAGCCCAGCACTTAGCCAGTACACCACCGGGGCTCCTAAGTTGAGATAACCATACCTAAAAACTACTCTTTAATATATACCATAGAAATTCTTGGCACATAGGTAAAGTCTACCTGAATAAAAATATCCATTAAAAATGTGGACTTTACTTAAAGGCAAGTCAGTAGATAAGTAGATCAATAATTTGTGGTAATTTCATAGAAATATGTAACCCAAATGTATCAACTCAAAAATATAGTTTCACAAAGCTATATACAATATACTAACATTTACTTAAAGGTTTTTATTTTATTTTTATTGTACTTTAGATGAAGGTTTACAGAACAAATAGTTCTTATTAAACCATTAGTACACATATTGTTTTATGACATTGGTTAACAACCCCACGACATGTCAACACTCTCCCTTCTCGACCTTGGGTTCCCTATTACCAGCTTTCCTGTCCCCTCCTGCCTTCTAGTTTTTGTCCCTGGGCTGTTGTGCTCCATTGGTCTCGTTTTGTTTTATGGGGCTGTCTAATCTTTGACTGAAGGGTGAACCTCGGTAGTGACTTCATTACTGAGCTAAAAGGGTATCCACGGGCCATACTCTCTGGGTTTCTCCAGTCTCTGTCAGGCCAATAAGTCTGATCTTTTTTTGTGAGTTAGAATTTTGTTGTACATTATTCTCCAGCTCGGTCTGGTACCCTCTGTTGTGAACCCTGTCAGAGTAGTCAGTGGAGGTAGCCAGGTACCATCTAGTTATACTGGACTCAGTCTGGTGTAGGCTGTAGTACTTGTGGTCCATTAATCCTTCGGACTAATCTTTCCCTTGTATCTTGTTTTCTTCATTCTCCTTTGCTCCCAAAGGGGTGAGACCAGTGGAGTATCTTAGATGGCTGCTCACAGACTTTTAAGACCCCAGACACTACTCAACAAGGTAGAATGTAGAATATTTTCTTTATAAACTACGTTATGCCAATTGAGCTAGATGTTCCCTGAGACCATGGTTATCCACAGCCCTCAGCCCAGCAATTGGTTCCTCAGGGAGTTTGGATGTGTCTGTGGATCTTCCATGACCTTTCCTTGTACAAGTTGTGCTGGCTTTCCCAGTATTGTGCACTGTCTTACCCTTCACCAAAGTTATTACTTATCTATTGCCTACTTAGTATTCCCCCCCAACCCCTCCCATTCCCTCATAAGATTTTTTCTTTTTGTTTGTAAACCTTTTCATGAGTTTTTATAATAGCGGTCTCATACAATGTTTGTCCTTATGCGGCTGACTTATTTCGGTCAGCATAATGTCCTCCAGTTTCATCCATGTTATGAGATGCTTCACAGATTCATCATTGTTCTTTCTCATTGCATAGTACTCCATTGTGTGTATGTACCATAATTTGTTTATCCATTCATCTGTTGATGGGCATCTAGGTTGTTTCCATCTTTTTGCTATTGTGAATAAAGCTGCAATGAACATGACTGTACATATGTCTACTCGTGTGACGGCTCTTATTTCTCTAGGATGTATTCCTAGAAGTGGGATTTCCGGATTGTGTGGTATTTCTATTTCTAGCTTTCTAAGGAAGCGGCATATTGTTTTCCAAAATGGTTGTGTCATTTTGCATTCCTGCCAGCAGTGCGTAAGAGTTCCGATCTCCCGCATCCTCTCCAACACTTGTTATTTCCAGTTTTTTTGATTCATGCTAGTAATGCCAGGGTAAGATGGTATCACGAGCATTTCCTCATATGTTTGTTGGCCTCTTGAATGTTTTCTTTGGTGAAGTGTCTGTTCATTTCCTTTGCCCATTTTTTAATTGGATTATTTGTCTTTTTGCTGTAGAGGTGTTGGATTTTCTTGTAGATCTTAGAGATTAGACCTTTGTCTGACTTGTAATGTCCAATACTTAAAGGTTTTAAATATGAAAACTAATGTAATGCACTGTTTATAAATATTTTTGTAGAAAGGCACATGCATATTCTGGACAGTGATTACCGCCGGAAAGAGGGAAAATTAGAATCTCGATAGTTTACAGAGGATTTTAATTGTATCTTTAATGTGTTATTTATTTAAACACTGTGGTGGGAACAAGCACTTTAGAATGTAAGCTCCTTACAAGGTGATTAACTGAGTGACTAAGCTCATTTTTACAAAGGCTTCAGTGTTGATATCAGAATAATCACCACCATTCTCAGGCTGCTAATCACCCTTCTGTCTCAGATATCGAATAAATATACACGCACACACACACACACAAATGTCCTGAAGGACACTGAGTTTATTTTCTATGCTTAAATTGATTTTAAATTTTCATAGATTAAAATAAAAATCATAAGAGAGATTATAAAATATCTAGAATTATAAGACATCTGAATTATTGAATACCAAAACTTAGGGAATGCTGCTAAAGCCATATTTACAAAATTAAGTACTTATAAATTTATGAACCAAGGGTTCAACTCAAAAAAAAAAAAAGAGAAAAGAACAGAGTAAATGCAAAGAAAGTAGAAAGAAATATTACAACTAAGAGGAAAGATTAGTGACTTAAAATAAAAGAGACGGAGAGATGATAAAGCAAAACTTGATTATATAAAAAATTTTTCAGTAGATAAACCTTTGGTGAGATTGGTGAAGAAAAAAAGAGAGAAGACAAAAGAAAGTAGTATTATTTAAATCAGTGGAATAAAACTATAGATACAGAGGACATCTTCAAAATTAGTGGATAACATAAGCAATTTCAAGCCAATAAACTTGAAAACCTATAATAGACAAAATAGACCATTTTCTAGAAAAAAATATATGTACTGTTTACTGAAAAAGAAGTGAAAAATCAAAACACATACGTAACCATTAAAGAAAACGAACCTATGATCAAATTCTCAGCCATCACAAGGTATTAGGGTCCATATGTGCAAGGAACAATACTGGCTTAGTCATCTAGTGTTGCTCTAACAGAAATACCACAAGTGGATGGCTTTAACAAAGAGAAATTTATTTTCTCACAGTCTAGTAGGCCAGAAGTCCAAATTCAGGGCATCAGCTCCAGGGGAAGGCTTTGTCTCTCTGTCGGCTCTGGAGGAAGGGTCTCGTTGTCATCAATCTTCCCTCGGACTAGGAGCTTCTCTGTGCAGGAAACTTGGGTCCAAAGGATGTGCTCTGCTCCTGGCACTGCTTTCTTGGTGATATGAGGTCCCCAATTCACTGCTTGCTTCCCTTTCATCTCTTGTAAGATAAAAGGTGGTGCAGGCCACACCCCAGGGAAACTCCCTTTACATTGGATCAGGGATGTGAACTTAGTAAGGGTGTTACAATCCCACCCTAATCCTCTTTACATAAAATTACAATCACAAAGTGGAGGACAACCACACAATACCAGAAATCATGGCCTAGCCAAATTGATACACACAATTTTGGGAGGGGAACATAATTCAATACATGACAATTACATAAAAATTTCCGACGAGGTTAAAAAAGAAAGATAAACTGTTATTTTATAAAGGTATTGTAATCTCAAAACAGAAAACAGGCTAATAGTTCCCAAAATAAAATCAGAGGGCAATCTCACTTGAGAACATACAGGTAGAGTTCTAAGTAAATATTAGCAAATCAAAAATTCACTATTAGAAAAAAAGCAGTATATGTAAGTTGCCACATTAACAGGTTAAAGGTGGAGTAATATGATTATCTCAAATGACGCAAAACTTTGGGTAGAATTCCACTGATTATTTTAAAGTGATCTTAGCATATTAGGTATACAAGAGAACTTCTTCAATCTGGAAAAATAAAGGGGGGGGGGTGCTGTTAGAAACCTAAATCATATTTAATGATGGAACTTTAAAAACATTCCAGTTTCTGAAACCAAACATACAGACAAAAACAAGTTGTTTCTACTCTTTTTGCTAATATTTCATATATCTTGGAGGGCTAGATAATGCCAAGAAAAGAAATACCAAATATAAATACTGGAAAAGGAATGAGAAAATTCTAATTATTTGAAGAAGATATTATTTTCTACTAGAAAATCCAAAACAACATACTAACAAACCCTTAGAGATAAAAAGAAGATACAAGATCAATTTAAGAAATAACATTTCTATATATTAGTAAAAACAAATTGTTGTTAGGTGCCGTCAGGTAGGTTCTATCTCATAGTGACCCTACCTACAACAAAACAAAACTTTGCCTGGTCCTGCTTAAAAAGATCTCTTTCAAATAAGCAACAAAATCATAAAGCATCTAGAAATAAAGCTAATTTAAAATAAATATAAGACTTTTGTGGAGAAAATATGAAACTTTATTGAATGACATAAAAGATGGCTTGAATAAATAAAAAGGTATTCAACATTTTGTTAGAAGTCCTAACCAAAGAAAAGAGATAAGAGAAAATAAAGTATAAATGGTGGGAAAAAAGATGTAAAATTGGTCTTTTTGCAGTTAATAGTATTTGTCACTTAGAAAATTAAAGTGAATCCAACAAAATACTGGCAAGATGTTTTCTTGGATTTTCAGCAAGGAACCCAGAAATAAAACCTACACACAAAAAATTCATATATTTCCTATATCTGGTTAGTAACAAGTTAGAAAATATGTTAGAAAAAATAAGTTTTCACTCATAATACCACAAGAACTATGAAGTCCTAAGAATAAACCCAATTATAAATGTGTGTGATCACACACACAGACAAAAACGTGTTTTTACAGGAAGACAAAAAGAAGACCTAAATAAATAGATAAATACCAAGTTTAATGGTTGCAAAAATTCACTATTTTAAAGATGCCAATTCTCAAAAAAAAAATCTATATATTCAGTTTATCTCACTCTTAAACTCATTAGGATTTTTCATAAACTTTTCCATGTTCAATTATCAAATTTATACTAAAGCATAAATTTGAAGAATAACCAAGATATTTTTGTGTAAAAAAAATGTAACTGGGGTGCTGGCAAAACTGGATATCCATCTGCAAAAAAATGAAACAGGACCCATACCTCACGCCTCATACAAAAACTACTTCAAAATGGATCAAAGACCTGAATATAAAGCCTAAAACTATGAAGTTCATAGAAGAAAAAATAGGACCGACACTTCAGGCCTTAATACACGGCATTAACAGGATACAAACCATAACCATCAACGCACAAACCCCAATAGATAAGCTAGATAACTGGGATCTTCTAAAAATCAAACACCTGTGCTCTTCAAAAGACTTCACCAAAAGAGTAAAAAGAGAACCTACAGACTGGGAAAAAATTTTTGGACAGTACAAGTCAGACAAAGGTCTAATCTCCATAATCTACAAGAAAATCCAACACCTCTACAACAAAAAGACAAATAATCCTATTAAGAAATGGGCAAAGGAAATGAACAGACACTTCACCAAAGAAGACATTCAAATGGCCAACAGACACATGAGGAAATGCTCGCCATCACTAGCCATTAGAGAAATGCAAATTAAAACTACAATGAGATACCATCTCACCCTGGCATTACTAGCACGAATCAAAAACACTGGAAATAACAAATGTTGGAGGGGCTGCAGGGAGATGGGAACGCCTATGCACTGCTGGATGGAATGCAAAATGATACAACCATTTTGGAAAATGATATGGTGCTTCCTCAGAAAGCTAGAAATAGACATACCATTCGATCCAGCAATTCCACTCCTAGGAATATATCCTAGAGAAATAAGAGTCGTCACTCGAATAGACATATGCACACCTATGTTCATGGCAGCATTGTTCACAATAGCAAAATGATGGAAACAACCTAGATGCCCATCAACAGATGAATGGATAAACAAACTATGGTACATACACACAATGGAGTACTATGCAACGAGAAAGAACAACAATGAATCTGTGAAGCATCTCATAACATGGATGAAACTGGAGGACATTATGCTAAGTGAAATAAGTCAATCACAAAAGGACAAATATTGTAGGAGACCTCTATTGTAAAAACCCATGAAAAAGTTCACACACAAAATGTCACAATCTTTGTTGGTTACCAGGGATGGGAGGGGTGTGGGGGGGAAATACTAAATAGGCAATAGATAAGTGGTATCTTGGGTGAAGGGTGAGACAGTACACAATACAAGGAAAACTAGCACAACTTCTACAAGGAAAGGTCATGGAAGCCCCAAGACACATCCAAACTCCCTGAGGGACTGAATTGCTGGGCAGAGGGCTCTGGGGACCATGGTCTCAGGAAACATCTAGCTCAATTAGCGTGACACAGCTTATAAACACAATGCTCTGCATTCTACCTTGGTGAGTAGTGTCTGGGGCCTTGGAAGCCTATGAGCGGCCATCTAAGATCCTCCACTGGTCTCATCCCTTCGGAAGCAAGGGAGAATGAAGAGAACAGGATACAAGCAAAAGATTAGTCCGAAGGACTAATTGTCCACAGCTACCAAGGCCTGCACCGGACTGAGTCCAGTATAGCTAGATGGTGGCCGGCTACCACCACTGACTGCTCTGACCAGGATCACAACAGAGGGTTCTGGACAGAGCTGGAGAAGGATGTAGAGCATAATTCTAACTCACAAAAAGAAGACCAGATTTAGTGGCCTAAAGGAGACTGGAGAAACCCTGAGAGTATGGCCCCCAGACGCCCTTTTAGCTCAGTGCTGAAGTTATCTCCGAGGTTCACCGTTCAGCCTGGGAGTGGACAGTCCCATAAAACCAAATGAGACTAACGAGGTACAGTAGCCCAGTGACAAGGGCCAGAAGGCAGAAGGAAGCTGGTGATAGGGAACTCAAGGTTGAGTAAGGATAATGTTGATGTGCTGTGAGATTGTTAACCACTGTCATAGGGCAACATGTGTAGTAACTGTTAAATGAGAAATTATTTTGTTCTGTAAGTCTTCATCTTAAGTGAGAATAACAGCACAATTGGAAGAGCATAGTTGCTGTCACTGAACTGTGCACGTAGAAATTTTTGAAATGGTGTATCTTTGGCTATGTGTATTTTCACCAAAAAAAACGTTGAGCAGTTAGAAGGTTGACATGTTGTGGGGTTGTTAACCAATGTCATAAAACAATATGTGCACTACTGTTTCATGAGAAACTATTTGTTCTGTAAGCCTTCACCTGAAGAACAATTAAAAAATAAATAAATAAAAAATGTAACTGGGCTGGAGCAATAAAATTTGTTCAACTTAATATCCAGTTGTATAATAAAGCCACAGTGATTAAAATAGTGTATTACTGGCACAATAAGAAAAACAGATCAATATAAAAAAGAATAAGGATTCCCTAAATAGATCCATGAATATACATGAAAACCAAATAACAGAAGAATTACAAATGGCAAATGAGTATCCAAAGATTATTTTTTTTTATTGTGCTTTAGGTGAAAGTTTATAGCTCAAGTTAATTTCTCGTACAAAAATTTATACATATATTGTTATGCAAAACTAGTTGCAATCCTTATAATGTGACAGCACACTCCCCTTTTTCACCCCAGGTTTCCAAATCCATCCAACCAGTTCCTGTCCCTTTGCCCTTTCTGCCTTCTCATCCTGCCTCCCAACAGGAGCTGCCCATTTGGTCTCATGTATCTGCTTGAACTAAGAAGCACACATTTCACGAGTATTATTTTATGTTTTATAGACCAGTCTAATCTTTGTCTGAAGAATGGGTATCAGGAATGGTTTTAGTTCTGGGTTAACAGAGCATCCGGGGGCCATGGCTTTGGGGATTCCTCCAGTCTCAGCCAGACCATTAAGTTTGGTCTTTTTAGGTGAATTTGAGTTCTGCTCCACACTCTTCTCCTGCTCCATCAGGGACTCCCTGTTGTGTTCCCTGTCAGGGCGGTCATTGGTGGTAGCCAGGCACCATCTAGTCCTTCTGGTCTCAGGTTGATAGACTCTCTGGTTTATGTGGCCCTTTTGTCTCTTGGGTTAATATTTTCTTTGTGTCTTTGGTGTTCTTCATTCTCCTTTGCTCCAGGTGGGTTGGGACCAACTGATGGTCACTCACAAGCTTTTAAGACCCCAGACACCATTCACCAAAGCGGAATGCAGAACATTTTCTTAATAAACTTTGTTATGCCAATTGACCTAGATGTCCCCCAAAACCACGGTCCCCAGACCCCAGGTCCAGCTACACTGTCCCTCAAAGTGTTTGGTTGTGTTCAGGAAACTTCTTAGTTTTTGGTTTAGTCCAGTTGTACTGACTTCCCCTATACTGTGTCCTTCAAAGATACTTGACCTCACAAAGATTCAGAAGAACACAAATGAAAAGGAGAATTAGATACTCTTTTCCATACTCCAGTCTGGCAAAAAATAAAAGGTTTAAGTTATTGGTGAGAAGAAGCAAAAAGGTATTTTCATACTGCTGGTAAATTAGTACAATCACTGTGGAGGGTAATTTGGCAGTACAGTGATTAATTAAAACTAAAAATGTGCATACTGTATGACTTAGCAAAACTATTTTTAAGCATTTGCTCTATAGAAACATTTGTACTTTGCACGAGAAACAGATTCAGGATAATTATTTTCAGAACTATTTGTACTAGCAAAAAAATTAGAAACAATCTGAATGCCTGCTGTTAGAGGAACAGTTAAATAAACTATAGCACATCCATGGAGCAGAATACTATACATCAAAGAATGAGGCGTTGCTATGAGAACTAGCACCCACGTGGAAAATATGCAGAGGTGACTACATATTTAGAGATTTGCCAAATTCAATCAGATATAATTTAAATATCTGTAAGAGTTTTATAAGATTCAGTGAAAGGCAGCATCGGTAGGTAGTGTATGAAAAAAATTCAGGCAGAATCAACCAAGGTCAAAAGTCTTTAGAGTTGGATGAAAACACATTTACTTATTTTAGACATAACAAACCAAACCCATTGCCATCAAGTCAATTCTGATTCATAGCCACCCTGTAGGACAGGGTAGAACTGCCCTATAGAGTTTCCGTATGGAAAGAAGACTGCCACATCTTTCTCTCGTGTAGTGGCTGGTGCGTTCAAATTGCCAACCTTTCAGTTAGCACCCTAGCACTTAACCACTGCGCCACTAGGGGTCCTTCATTTTAGACATACTCTTTGCGGTCAAGTTGATTCCGACTCAGAGCTACCCTACAGGACAGAGTAGAACTACCCTATAGGGTTTCCAAGGAGCGGCTGGTAGATTTGAGCTGCCAACCTTTTGGTTAGCAGCTGAGCTCTTAACTACTGCGCCCCCAGGGCTCCTCATCTTAGAAACAGAGATGCAAATTTAAATCAAGAGATATTGCCAACTGGATGGGGATTTCACAGTCTAATCTGATTTAATTGATAGGTAATGATATGACTCAAATTCAGGGATGTAAACTTCTTATGTGGCCAGCCCACTTATGAAGTTATGGAGTCATTGATGTTGCAACTATTCATATAAACAGGGATCAGTATATATCATCACTGTCACAGTGATCCTATTGCATCCCAGTTTATATTCTGTTTGTTAGAAAACTTCATCAAGCAAAGAAAGCAACCTCAAACTTATATTGAAAGGTAACCCTAGAAAATCATGTGAGATGACAATTTTTCTTTAGTAGATTGGCATCTTTCAACCACAAAAAGATTTAAAATTAAGTATAGAAATGTCAAAACAAGTAAATCTGTACTATCAATAAATTAGTGTTGTGAAATTTGTGCATATTTATTTTCTATATACATGTAATATTTAGAATTTGGTCTAGTAGAATGATTTATTAACATAACAGTTATGTGATTCCAATTTAAATTGCATTGTTGAGTAATTTATTCAGATTTGTGATTTTATTTTAATATGTGTGCTTCATAAACATTATTTGTAAGTATAATTTATCTTATATATAAGTTATTTAAGTACTTGGGAAAATTTTGTTTGTTAAACAGACAATTTAGAATGTAAAAAGAATGTATCAGCGTTACAAACGTAGTTTGAAATAGTTAAAGTCTAATTAACTAAGATTATAAAAAGGGTTTAATGTTAATCAAAGACCTCTTACAAGTGATTGTTAAAAATTGCTAGACTTCTGAAAAGAATAATAAAATTTTTAAAGCCTACCTTAAATGTAAGAACTAAGTTTCATAATCTGTAACTTTAATAAACTATTAATTTTTAAAACCAACGATAATCTCTGAAGAGTCTTTTCTGTGGCAAAAACAAAAAAAAACCCACCTTCAAGACATCAAAAAACTGAATTAATAATATTGTTTAATAAATACACACACACACATAATATAAAACCATGTTTCTATTGGTATATATGTAAGAAAGTAATAGGCAAATAAAAGAATACATAAGAAATTAAGAACAGCATTTTTCGCTGGAGAAAGGTTAAGGAGACTTTAATTTCATCTGTAATCTTTGAATATTTTACAGTGAGAAAGCATTGCGTATTGCCTGTATAAGTAAAAATATTAAAGAAATCCTTTTGGCAGGACATGTGTGCCCATTTTGGGTTCAATAATCATGGTCAACATACTTCTGATTGTGTTGTCTCAAAATGAGTCTGTGTCAGGCTGAACTAATCTCGCTCCTTTTATTATTAACAAAAAGCCATTCTCCTAGCACTACCATTTCCAACCATTTTACTGTTTGAGGGACTTTATATAATGGGTAAAACTAAAAAATGCAAACGAGACTCCAGATGTAATTTTGGTACTAATGTTGACAGCTTAGCTGTATTTGTCAGTATCACCACGCAGGGAATACCAATGAAAAAAGTAGAAAAGCATGATTGAAAAGGGGCACCAGACTGGAGAACAATTGTCATACAGAGCCACATTTCCCAAGTGTTGTTGTTTGGTGCTGTCTAGTCCATTCTGATTCATAGTGAACCCCTGTGACAGAGTAGAACTGCGCCATATGGTTTTCTAGACCATAATATCTCCAGGAGCAAATCATCTGGTCTCTTCTTCCACTGAACCTCTGGGTAAGTTTGAACCACAAATCTTTCAGTTAGCAGCCGAGCTGCTTAACCATTGAACCACCAGGGCTCCTTTTCCCAAGTATAACCAGGAGAAAGCACTTGTTAGTTTCAAAGAACTAAAACAGCAGAATTCCTCTTAGGAACTAGAGACTCTTGTTTGTTACCAGAACAACCTGCAGGCAGTTGGGTGTGAAATGACAGAATTTGGGGCATAGTCTGGAAGAGAAGGCAGAACAGAGGGAAGGTGGAAATTCTTGGTGTAAAGATTTCATCCTAGAGCAAAACTGGTAGGATCCTAATATTTAAGCTGAGTATTCTTGGATCAAAGTCCTTTTTAAATTACCATCTATAACCTTCTCTTGAAGAACAAATCAGCATGCCCTGAGATAATATTTAAACCAAAAATATCCCCCCTGAAGTCTTCTTAAAACCAAACAGTTGTTTGGCTTAACTAGTAAAGAATGTCTGCCTTTAAGCATTGTGCTTTTAAGATCTATCTGTATAGGATCAAACTGACAACAGCAACTCAAAAGATTAGATAGGAAACTTAGAGGGCAGTAAGTTTATGTTAATGGAGGAGGAACAACTCGGAAGAGGAGAAACAACTAGGAAAAGGAGGGTGAGAGTGGTTGCACAACTTGAAGAACGTAATCAATGTCACTGAATTGTACATGTAGCAATTGTTGAATGATGTATTTCTGCTATACATTCTCAACAACAAAAATAAATTATTAAAAAAGAACATGTCAGCAAAATAAAATGACATTTCTTTATTGTATGCAATAGTTTGCAAAAGACAGGATGTTTAATTAAAATTACTGCTAAGGAGCCCTGGTGGTGCTACCCCCTGAAAACTTGTGATTAAGTTAAAACATTTTATTATTAAAACCAAACTAGTTGAGTCAATTCCAACTCCTGGCAACCCCACGTATGTCAGAACAGAACTGCTCCGCAGGGTTTCCATGGCTGATTTTTCAAAAGTAGATTGCCAGGCTTTCTTCTGAGGAGCCTCTGGGTGGACCCAAACCTCCAACCTTTCAGTTAACAGCCAAGTATGTTAAGCATTTAAGCCACTTTAAAAAACCCAAAACCATTTTCGTCAAGTCAATTCTGACTCTTACCAACCCTGTAGGACAAAGTAGAACTGCCCCATAGGGTTCCAAGGAGCAGTTGGTAGATTCAAACCGCTGACCTTTTGGTTAGCAGTCAAGGTCTTAACTTAGAGACTCCAAAACATTCTATTAAGATGTAAAATCATGGGGTTTTAATTTTTTTTTACACTTCAGAAATAGGTCACTAGTGTATATTATCTTCCTTGATAAGGCTTTAGTAACATCTGGTAAGATTACAAAATTCCTTGCTAAAATTCTATTTAAAAACTGGTCAAGCACAGCCCCACCCTGACCAGGAAACTAGAGCGAGGAGCTGAGAGACCCGGTCCAACCTTCCTTTGGCCTCATGTATCCACCCTATGGGACGGTTCTATTCTGTCCTATAAGGTCACTATGAGTCGGAACCATTTCGATGGCAATTTTTTTTTTTTTTTAATGCCTTAGAAGAGAGAGAGTTCCATGCTGTCCAGGTGAGACAGCCGACTCGGTAAGGCGCAATTTGATCTGCAGGACCCCTCAGTCCCTATAGGTGAACAGGGGCTTTCTTCTCCCAAGTCCGAGTAGAGCGCGAATGTCTAGGGGTGGAAACAATATAGATCATTTCTGTTACTGCCTAGTCAGACTGTTAACATACAGTTAATCAAGGGAAAGCAAATTAGGATTATTCACAGAGAAACACCACCACTCATCTATCAGTTTGTCGTACTGTGGTGGCTTACACGTTGCTGTGATACTGGAAGATTTGCCACCGGTATTTCAAATACCAGCAGGGTCACCCTTGGAGGACAGGTTTCAGCAGAGTTTCCAGACTAAGACAGACTAGGAAGAAGGACCTGGCAGTCCACTTCTGAAAAAAAATTGACCAGTAAAACCCTTACGAATAGCAGCAGAACATTGTCTGATATAGTAATGGAAGACAAGGCCTTCAGGTGGGAAGGTGCTCAAAATATGACTAAGGAAGAGCTGCTTCCTCACACCGTAATGATGTGGATGGAGTCAAGCTTTTGGGACCTTCATTTGCTGATGTGGCATGACTCAAAATGAGAAGAAATAGCTGCAACCATTAATAACAGGAACGTGGAATGTACAAAGGATGAATCAAGGAAAATTGGAAATAGTCAAAAATGAAATAGAATACACAAAAATCAATATCCTAGGCATTAGTGAGCTGAGATGGACTGGAATTGGCCACTTTGAATCAGACAATCATATGATTTACTATGCAGGGAGTGACAAATTGAAGAGGAATGGCGTCACCTTCACCATCAAAAAGAACATTTCAAGATCTGTCCTGAAGTACAATGCTGTCAGTAATAGGATAATATCTATATGCCTACAAGGAAGACCAGCTAATACAATTATTATTCAAATTTACACACCGGCCACTAATGACAAATATGAGGAAATTTAGGATTTTTAGCAACTTCTGCAGTCTGAAATTGGGAAAAATAAAAAAGCTATCTACATACATTGATAATTGCTGGTGATTCGAATGTGAAAACTGAAAAAGAAGGATTGGTAGTTGGAAACTATGGCCTTGGTGATAGAAACTACACCAGAAATCACATGATTAGAATTTTGCAAGATCAATGACTTCTTCATTGCAAGTATCTTTTTCAACAATATAAATGGCAATTATACACGTGGACCTTACCAGATGAAATACACAGGAATCAAATCAACTACATCTGTGAAAAGAGATGATGGTAAAGCTCAATATCATCAGTCAGAATAAGACCAGGGGCTGACTGAGGAACAGACCATCAATTGCTCCTAAACAAGTTCAAGTAGAAACTGAAGAAAATTAAAATAAGTCCGTAAGAGCTAAAATATGACCTTGAGTACATTCCACCAATGACTGAAGACCAGACAAGTTGTGGGAAGACACCAAGGGCATCACACATGAAGAGAGCAAAAGATCATGAGAAAGACAGGAAAGAAAGAAAAGACCAAAACGGATGTCAGAAAAGACTCTGAAACTTGCTCCTGAATGTAGAGTGGCTAAAGTGAAAGGAAGAAATGATGAAGTGAAACAGCTGCACAGAAGAATTCAAATGACAGCTTGAGAAGACAAACTAAAATATTATAATGAAATGTGCAAAGACTTGGAGTTAGAAAACCAAAAGGGAAGAATGTGCTCTATATTTCTCAAGCTGAAAGCACTGAAGAAAAATTCAAGCCTCGAGTTGCTATTTTGAAGGATTCTATGGGCAAAATATTGAATGACACAGGAAGCATCAAAAGCAGATGGAAGGAATACACAGAATCACTGTACCAAAAAGAATTGGTCAACATTCAACCATTTCAGGAGGTAGCATATCATCAAGAACCAATGGTTATAGAAGGAAGAAATCCAAGCTGCGCTGAAAGCATTGGCAAAAAAACAAGGCTCCAGGAGTTGACAGAATACCGGTTGAGATGTTTCCACCAATGGATGCAGAGCTGGAGGTACTCACTCATCTATGCCAAGAAATTTGGAAGACAAGCTACCTGGCCAGCCAATTGGAAGAGATCCATGTTTGTATCCATTCCAAAGAAAGGTGATCCAACAGAATGTGGACATTATCAAACAATATCATTAATATCACACTCAAGTAAAATTTTGCTGAAGATCATTCAAAATTGGTTGCAGCAGTACATCAACAGGGAACTGCCAGCAATTCAAGCTGGATTCAGATGAGGACATGGAACAAGGGACATCATTGCTGATATCAGATGGATCCCAGCTGAAAGCAGAGAATACCAGAAAGATGTTTGCCTGTGTTTTATTGACTGTGCAAAGGCATTCGACTGTGTGGCTTATAACAAATTATGGATAACATTGAGAAGAACAGGAATTCCAGAACACTTAATTGTGCTCATGAGGAACCTGTACATAGACCAAGAGGCAGTCTTTTGAACAGAGCAAGGGGACAGTGAATGGTTTAAAATCAAGAAGGATGTGCTTCAGGGTTGCATCCTTTTACCATACTTATTCAATCTGCATGCTGAGCAAATAATCTAAGAAGCTGGACTATATGAAGAAGAATGTGGCATCAGGGTTGGAGGAAGACTCATTAACAACCCTCAATATGCAGATGACACAACCTTGCTTGCTGAAAGTGAAGAGTGCTTGAAACACTTACTAATGAAGATCAAAGACCATAGCCTTCAGTATGGATTACACTTTAACATAAAGAAAACAAAATTCCTCACAACTGGACCAATAAGAAACATCATCATAAATGGAGAAAATACTGAAGTTGTAAAGGATTTCATTTTCCTTGGATCCACAATCAATGCCCATGGAAGCAGCTGTCAGGACATCAAACGGTCTATTGCATTAGGCAAATCTGATGCAAAAATCAAAGACACAAAGGAAAGATTAGTCCAAAGGACTAATGGACCCCAACTACCACAACCTCCACCAGACTGAGCCGTGAAAAACTAGATGGTGCCTGGTTACCACCACTGACTGCTCTGGCAGGGATCACAATAGAGGGTCCTGGACAGAGGGAGAGAAGAATGTAGAACAAAGTTCAAATTCACAAAAAATAAAATAAAATATAATAAAAAGACCAGGCTTGCTGTTCTGACAGAGACTGGAGACACCCTGAGAGTATGGCCCTGAGAAACCCTTTTAACTCAGTACTGAAGTCACTCCTGAGGCTCACCCTTCAGCCAAATATTAGACAGGTCTATAAGGCCAGCTATAACACACATGAGGGACGTACTTCATAGTTCGATCATGTATATGAGACTAATGAGCACACCAGCCCAAAACCAAAGCCAAGAAGACAGGAAGGGGCAGGAGAACTGGACAAATGGAAACAGGGAAACTGGGGTGGAGAAGGCGAGAGTGTTAACACATTGCAGGGTTGGCAACCAACGTCACAAAAAAAATTTGTGTATTAACTGTTTAATGAGAAACTAATTTGCACTGTAAAGTATCATCTAAATCACAATAAAAAAATCTGCTGCAAAAGAGCTCTTTAAAGTGTTAAAAAGCAAAGATATCACTTTGAGGACTAAGGTGCACCTGACCCAAGCCATGATATTTTCAATTACCTCATATACATGTGAAAGCTGGACAACAAATAAGGAGGACTGAAGAAGAATTGATGCCTTTGAATTATGGTGCTGGCGAAGAATATTGAATATACCATGGACTGCCGGAAGAATGAAACAAGTCTGTCTTGGAAGAAATATAGCCAGAATGCCCCTTAGAAGCAAGGATGGCGAGACTTCATCTCACGTACTTTGGACATGTTATCAGGAGGGAGGTGTCCCTGGAGAAGGACACCATGCTTGATAAAGTAGAGGGCTAGAGAAAAAGAGGAAGACTGTCAACAAGATGGATTAACACAATGGCTGCAACAGTGGGCTGAAACAATAATGATTGGGAGGATGGCACAGGATCAGGCAGTGTTTCCTTCTGTTGTACATAAAGTCGCTACGAGTCGAGACTCATTTGATGGCACCTGTCATGGTTTGAATTATGTCCCCCAAAAAATGTGCATATCAGTTTGGCTGGGCCATGATTCCTGGTACTGTGTGATTTTCCTATATGTTGTAAATCCTGCCTCTATGATGTTAATGAGGGAGGATGGGTGGCAGTTGTGTTAGTAAGGCAGGACCGGATCTACAAGATTGGATTGTGTCCTG
>NW_004444092.1:4952033-4987046 GCF_000243295.1 Trichechus manatus latirostris
CCTGGAGCTGACGCCCTGAATTTGGACTTCTAGCCTACTTTACTGTGAAGAAATACATTTCTCTTTGTTAAAGCCATCCACTTGTGGTATTTCTGTTGTAGCAGCACTAGATGACTAAGACAGCACCTAACAACAACCACAGAGAAACATCCTTCACTATTCTCCTGGGACAATAAGAAAATGCAGAAGATTTTGCTTTTTCCCCATGCAGAACCAAGAGGAAGAAAGAGTGCCAGAGAAATGAATTAATGGCCCAGGAAAATGGGGGACCACTGGGCTCAAGGAGGAAATAGGACCAGAGAGAAATGCCTGGTGGTGAAGATGACTGGGAGCTAGAACAAGGATATGTAAAATAAGGGTATTTACTAATAACTTTTATATTATGTATTTGACTGTGCTGTGATGTAACTCTCCCCCATCATCAATACCCAATGGCATTACATTTATTATCTTAGTGGTTCTTTGTGAATAATTAAAAGAAAGGAAAGGAGGCTGAATGTCATAGGGTGGAGAGAAGAGAAGAAGCACAAGAAATAAGACACAAAGAACAGATGCAGAATTCAGTGTAAATAACAAATTTCACCTCAAAATACTTTCGAGAGATTTGGAGCAGTAGGTTGAGACATGGCTTGAACAAGTTTAAAAAATATATTAAAATGAAGGATAACCCCAAAGTTTGTAGGTCTGGGGACCACGCAGAGAGCTGGCATGTGTATTACATAACTACTCATGCCAGCCAGACTTGGATAAATGAAGAGCTCAAAGATGGTTCTATGTATTCCAGTGGACTCATTCATTTTCTACTTCCACCCATCCGTTCATCTAGCCATCCACCCATTCTATCACTGAATTTATATACCGACTTGTCTACCCCCAATATTTTTTAACATCACTCAATTTCTTGTTGTTATTGTTCTTGTTATGTGCCGTCCAGTCAGTTCTGACCCTATGTACAACAGAACAAACACTGCCAGGTCCTGCGCAATTGTTATGTTTCAGCACATTGTTGCAGCCAATGTGTCAATCCATTTTGTTGACTGTCTTTCTCTTTTTCCCTGACCCTCTACCAAGTATGATGTCCTTCTCCAGGGACTTTATCCTCCTAATAACATGTCTAAAGTGTGTGAGACAAAGTCTCACCATCCTCGCTTCTAAGGAGCATTCTGACTGCACTTCTTCCAAGGCAGATTTGTTCGTTCGTCTGGCAATGCACAGTTGTCTTAGTCATCTAGTACTGCTCTAACAGAAATACCACAAGTGGATGGCTTTAACAAAGAGAAGTTTATTCTCTCACAGTCCAGTAAGCTGTAAGTCCAAATTCAGGGTATCAGCTCCAGGAGAAGTCTTTCTCTCTCTGTCAGCTCTGGAGGAAGATCCTTGTGATGCATCAGTCTTCCCTTGGTTTGGGAGCATCTCAGTGCAGGAACCTCGGATCCGAAGGACTCACTATGCTCCCGGCACAGCTTTCTTGGCGGTATGAGGTTCCCATGTGTCTCTGCTTGCTTTTCTCTTTTTTATCTCAAAAGAGATTGACTTAAGACACTATCTAATCTTGTAGACCTCATCAGTATAACTGCCGCTAATACATCTTATTACATCATAGTGATAGAGATTACAACACATAAGGCAATCACACCAGATTACAAAATGGTACACAATCATACAATACTGGGAATCATGACCTAGCCAAGTTGACAGATATTTTTGGGGGACACAATTCAATCCATGACAATGGTATATTTGATATTCTTTGCCAGCACCATAATTCAAAGGTATCAATTTACCTTCAGTCTTCCTTATTCATTGTCCAGCTTTTGCATGTATATGAGGCAATTGAAAATACCATGGTTTGGGTCAGACGCAACTTACTCCTTAAAGTGACATATCTGCTTTTTAACACTTGAAAGAGGTCTTTTGTAGCAGATTTGCCCAGTGCAATGTGTTGTTTCATTTCTTGACTGCTGCCTCCATGGCGTTGATAGTGGATCCAAGTAAAATGAAATCCTTTACAACTTTGATATTTTCTCCATTTCTCATGATATTACTTATTGGTCCAGTTGTGAGGAATTTTGTTTTCTTTATGTTAAAGTGTAATCCATACTGAAGGCTATGGTCTTTGATCTTCATCAGTAAGTGTTTCAAGCCCTCTTCACTTTCAGCAAGCAAGGTTGTGTCATCTGCATATTGAGGGTTGTTAATGAGTCTTCCTCCAATCCTGATGCCGAGTTCTTCTTCATATAGTCCAGCTTCTCATATTACTTGCTCAGCATACAGATCGAATAAGTATGGTGAAAGGATACAACCCTGATGCACATATTTCCTGAATTTAAACCATGCATTATCCCCTTCTTCTGCTTGAACGACTGCCTCTTGGTCTATGTACAGGTTCCTCATGAACACAATTTAGTGTTCTGGAATTCCCATTCTTCTCAATGCTATTCATAATTTGTTATGAGCCACACAGTCGAGTGCCTTGGCGTAGTCCATAAAACATAGGTAAACATCTTTCTGGTATTCTCTGCTTTCAGCCAGGATCCATCTGATATCAGCAATGATGTCCCTTGTTCCATGTCCTCATCTGAATCCAGCTTGAATTGCTGGCAGTTCCCTGTCAATGTACTGCTGCAACCGATTTTGAATGATCTTCAGCAAAATTTTACTTGCATATAACATTAATGATATTGTTCAATAATTTCCGCATTCAGTTGGATCACCTTTCTTTGGAATGGAAACAAATATGGATCTTTTCCAGTTGGTTGGCCAGGTAGCTGTCTTCCAATTTTCTTGGCATAGATGAGTGAGTACCTCCAGTTCTGCATCCATTTATGGAAACATTTCAAGTGGTATTCTGTCAATACCTGGAGCCTTGTTTTTTGCTAATGCTTTCAGTGCAGCTTGGACCTCTTCCTTCAGTACCATCAGTTCTTGATTATATGCTACTTCCTGAAATATTTAAACGTCGACCAATTCTTCTGGTACAGTGACACTGTGTATTTTTTCCATCTTCTTTTGATGCTTCCTGTGTTGTTCAATATTTTCCCCACAGAATCTTTCAGTATTGCAACTCAAGGCTTGAATTTTTTTCTTTAGTTCTTTCTGCTTGAGAAATACTGAGCATATTCTTCCCTCTTGGTTTTCTAACTCCAGGTCATTGCACATTTCATTATAATATTTTACTTTGTCTTCCCAAGCTACCCTTTGAAATCTTCTGTTCAGCTCTTTTACTTCATCATTTCTTCCTTTTGCTTTAGCTACTCTAAGTTCAAGACCAAGTTTTACAGTCTCTTCTGACATTCATTTTGATCTTTTCTTTTTTTCCTGTCTTTTAATGACCTTTTGCTTTCTTCATGTATAATGTCATTCCACAACTCATCTGGTCTTCGGTCATTAGTGTTCAATGTGTCAAATCTATTCTTGAGATGGCCTCTAAATTTAGGTGGGATATACTCAAGGTAGTACTTTGACTCTCGTGGACTCGATCTAATTGCGTTCAACTTCAACTTGCATAGGAGCAATTGATGGTTTGTTCTACAGTCAGCCTCTGAACTTGTTCTCACTGATGATGTTGAGCTTTCCCATTGTCTCTCCACAGATGTAGTCAATTTGATTCCTGTGTATTCCATCAGGTGAGGTCCACACATATAGTTGCCGTTTATGTTGTTGAAAAAAGGTATTTGCAATGAAGTCACTGGTCTTACAAAATTTTACCATGAGATCTCTGACATAGTTTCTATCACCAAGGCTATATTTTCCAGCTACCAATCCTTCTTTGTTTCCAAACTTTCGCATTCCTATCACCAGTAATTATCAATGCATCTTGACTGCAAGTTTGACCAATTTCAGACTGCAGAATTTGGTAAAAATCTTCCATTTCTTCATCTTAGGCCTTAGTGGTTGGAGCATAAATTTCAATAATAGTCATATTAACTGGTCTTCCTTGTAGGCATATGGATATTATCCTATCACTGACAGTGTTGTACTTCAAGATAGACCCTGAAATGTTCTTTTTGATGATAAAGGTGACACCATTCCTCTTCAATTTGTCATTCCCTGCATAGTAGACCATATGATTGCCTGATTCAAAATGGCCAATACCAGTCCATTTCAGCTCACTAATGCCTAGGTTATCAATGTTTATGTGTTCCATTTCATTTTTGACAACTTCCAATTTTCCTAGATTCATACTTTGTACATTCCACTTTCTGATTATTAATGGATATTTGCAGCTGTTTCTTCTCATTTTGAGTCGTGCCACATCAGCAAATGAAGGTCCTGAAAGCTTGACTCCATCCATGTCATTAAGGTCAACTCTTACTTTGAGGAGGCAGCTGTTCCCCAGTCATATTCTGAGTGCCTTCCCACCTGAGGACCTCATCTTCTGGCACTACATCAGACAATGTTCCGTTGCTATTCATAATATTTTCATTGGCCAATTTTTTCAGAGGTAGACAGCCAGGTCCTTCTTCCTAGTCTGTCTTAGTCTGGAAGCTCTACTGAAACCTGTCCTCCAAGGGTGACCCCGCTGGTATTGAAATATAGGTGGCAAATCTTCCAGTATCACAGTAACACCCAAGCTACCACAGTACAACAAACTGACAGACATGTGGTGGTTTCAATGCATAAGGAAATTTCTTTCTAATTAATAATAGTGGTCCAAGCCAAGCCCATTGCCATCGAGTTGATTCCGACTCATAGTGACCCTGTAAGAGAGAGTAGAACTGCCCCATAGTGTTTCCAAGGAGCAGCTGGTGGATTCTAACTGCTGACCTTTTGATTAATAGCCAAGCTCTTAACCACTATGCCACTAGGGCTGCAATAATAGTTGTAGATAGTGGTAGACCTATTAAAAATGAATGCCCAACATAAAGTCTGTGGCCACATCAACCTAAAACAAACAGAAGAAAACAAAACACATACATTTCTTGTAAACAAGTCAACTTAGTGAGTGATGAAGTATTTTTTTCTTGCTGTTTCTTTCTTTGCTGGCAGGAGGTTGCTTACCAAAGATCTAGGAGATCGCCTAGGTGAGTTTTTCCGTAGCTCTGTGGTGCCATGGGGACACCTGCAAATTCCAGGTCACCTCCAAAGCTGCTTTTGGGCTTGGAGGGATCAGCAGTCAGTGCTGGTGGGCAGGCACCAACCTGGAGTCTGAGCAGAGGTTGCTGTACCACAAGCCCACCGTCCTCTTTCCCTCGTCTCCTGTCTGCTCCTCACTGTTCTTTACCCCATTTCCTCTACCAGGCACTTTCCATTTTCCACTGGCCTGCCAGGACATACTCCTTCGATTTCTCTTGACTCACGGGCCTCTATGCAGTGCCCCATGTTGCCAGATTGTCTTCTTACATATGAGTCACAGACTTACTTTTTAAGGTTGTTTTTCCAATATATATCACTCTTAAGGGAAGTAAAAGAGGTTATTTAACCTCCACGTGAAAGGAAATAATTGGAAGTGAGAGATAAGGCTACAAGGATACTGACAACTTAATTTAACACCTTCTCCTCTTCTGCGGTTAATCATACTCCATGTAAGCAGCCATTATGTTTGCTTACATTAAGTCAACATATATTATAAGCACTATCTGTGTTGAGAATAAGAAATAGGCGTGCAGCTAACTCCCATGCCAGAAGTGAGCTCACCTGCCCTCGAAGCACTCAGGCAAATTTAAGCTCCACAACTTCTGTGTAATGGAAAGTAATGAAAAGAAAATGTGCGAGCTTAAAAAGAAATAATAATAATAATAAAACACTGCTTGCACAGGAAAAAAAAAAATGAAAGGCAGACAATGAAGTAGATCCTCAAAAGCATTTTCTTTTACAACTCTCATGTCTATTCTCTTAAGATAATATATATAAAATAAAATCTAAATTCATCCTGCTTCTCTGTGCTGTGCACGCATACTTCATTTAGCAAAACGGATGGGTTCCTTGGAAGGAACATTAAAAGAATGAGCGGTCTCAGGGTCTTTACAGCATTGCAATTAAAGAAATGGTTTCTGACATCACTGTTTGTTCTCTGCTTCGGGCCATAGTTTCTTTTAGCTTCCATTCATTAAAATGCTGCCTGTCCTCCCAGGCTACAGTCAGGTTCATGATGTCCCTCACAATGTCAAGGACTACCTCCAGTCTCTGATGGTCTGCTGATTTTTATCCTCTGTTCCTCCGATGTTACTTGGACATGATTTGAGTGTCTGTTGAAAATGATATCTGCCATGACATTCTATGTTTCTTTTTGGCAGGCCCAGTTCTATGACTTACACTCCTTTGGTCAGCCTGTATAAATCAAAACTGTTCACCAGAACAAAGAGCAAATAGCAGGCAAGCATCCTTAAAGGAGAAAATGATAAGCATTTCAGAACACTCACCTTGGGATAGCACAACTACTAGGAGGAATTATCAGAACAGATTTTGTACTAGTTCTCACTAGACGAGAGTACATAGTAGCCCTTGGAGCTTAGGAAAAAGATACTTAATAATGTACTATGATGGATTGTTTTATGCATATATATGTAAGAGGAAAATATTTCAGTAAAAAAAATACAGTATAAAAATTGGTACTGTGAAAAGAAGAATTAAATGGAGTATGTGTGAAGTGAGAGGCTACCATTTTTTAAAAAGAAGGCAGACATTAAAGCAGTCATTTCCTTCCATTGGACATAATTTAACATAGATCACCTTCTCCATTCTATCCCCATCAAATGTAAAATGTTACTGCATTTTGACCCCATTTATTCATTTATTTAATAAACATTTATTGAGACCCACAATGTGAGTCTTTCCCATCTCAGCTAGTGACATCTCCATCATTCTAACTGCAGGACAAAAACCTTTCATTCATCTTTGACTTCTCTTTTTCTCATTTCCCAGATTCAATCCATCAGTTAATCCTGTCTCTTCTCTCTTCAAAAGCTATCTAGAATCCCAATACATCTCATTATCTCCTGTGTGACCATCCTGGTCCATGCCGCCATCATCAGTCTCCTAACTGGTGTCCTTGCTTCCAACCTTGCCCCACTACAGTTTATTGATAACACAGTACCCAGGGTGATTCTGTTAAAACATGAGGCAGATCAGTCACTGCTCTGCTGAACCTTGCACTCCCACCCAGTGCCTTCCCATCCTGCTCAGAGTAAGAGCTAAACTTTATACAATTCCCAACTAGGATCTTCATGGTTTGACCTCTCTCCTACTACTCTCCACCTTGCTCAAGGCCTCCTTGTTGTCCCTCAAAAACACCAGGCATGCTTCCTCCTCAGGGCTTTGTGCCTGTTGTACCTTCCACCGGCTCTTCTTCCTGATAGACACAGGGCTCACTCCCAACAATCCTTCAAAGAGCTACTCAATGTTATCTCGTTGGTGAAGCTTTCCAGAAAAGCCATTATTATGACAATCCCACTTCCACCCCTGGATTTCTCATCTTCTTTCTTGCTTTGTTTCTGTCCACAGCACTTATCACCAACTAACATAATATATGTTTTACTTATCTATTTGGAGTTCCTGCACTTGACTGCTAACAAAAAGGTTGGAGGTTTGAGTTCATCCAGAGGCATCTTGGAAGAAAGGCCTGGTGATCTACTGCCAAAAAAAAAAAAGCCATGGAAAACCTTATGGAGCACAGTTCTAATCTGACACGCATAAGTGACCATGAGTTGAAGCTGACTCAATGGCAACTGGTTGGCTATTTATTGTCCACTTTTCCCATCAGAATAAAACTCCATAAGAGCAAGGATTTTTATTTGTTTTCCTCCAGCACCTAGAAGAGGCCTAACTCATAGTAGAAGTTCAAAAAATAAATATATATGGCAGCAGGGAGAATGGTTAAAAGCCTCTGAAATATTCTAGGCAAAGGATGACGGTGTTGGACTAGATTGGTAATATTGAGACAGTAGAGAATAGTGAGATTCTGGATGTATTTTGAAAATAGGATATGGATGTAGGGTATGAGAAAAAGAGAGGAGTCAAGAACAACTGTAAGATTTTTGGCCAGGTAAGTAGAATAAAGGGGCTGCCACTTACTAAAATAAGGAAAACAACAGGAGAAACAGCTTTGGGTGGGAGAATAGATCAAGAATTTGGTTTTGGACTAGATAAATTGGAAATTACTCAGCATCCAAGTGGAGATGTCAAGTAGTTAGTTGACTACATGAGACAATAAGTCAGGAAAGAGGTCCCAGTTGAAGAAATACATATGAGAGTCATCAATATATAGGTGGTATTTAAAGCCATGAACTGGATGAGATCAACAAGAAAAGAAATGTGAATAAGAAAAAAAAATGTTCAAGCACGGATCCCTGGGGCATGAAAAGAGACTAGGATTTCCTAGTAAAGGAGACTGAGCAGGAGTGGTTCAAAGAGGTAGGTGGAAAACTAAGAGGGTATGGTATAGTGGAGAGCCTCTGGGTGGTGCAAATGGTTAACATGCTTGGGTGCTAATCGAAAAGCTGGAGGGTCAAGTCCACCCAGAGGGTGCCTCTAAAGAAAGGCCTGGTGATCTACTTCCAAAAAATCAGCCATTAAAAACCCTTGAAGTCATTATGCTGAGTGAAATAAGTAAATCACAAAAGGACAAATATTGTCTGACATCATTTATATAAAAAGACAAGAAAATTCAAATGTATAGAGGCCAAAGTTTATTAATGGTTACCAGGGGCAAGAGGGAGCAGGAAAGGGGGGTAAACAGGTTAACGTAATGAAAAAATCACATTGATTAAGGGTAGATTGCACAGCCAAATGCAATTGTAATTGCTGTCAGTAAGTTGTACACCTGTAAAAAGTTGAATTAGCAAAAGTTGTGACAGACACATTTACAACAGTGACCAAAAAAAAAAAAAAAACAAGTGTAGCTGCTGAGGCTGCTTATGTACAAACAAAAATCTCATGGAATTTGGTTCCTTGGTTTGGAGATTTAGGGTCATGGTTTTATGGGACATCACATTTAATTAGGCTAATAACATATTTAATGCTTCTGTTCTACCTCCTAATTCCTTGCGTGGTGCCTGGGGTTTTAAAAGCTTTCAAGGGGCCATCCAAGGCACGATTGGTCTCTGTCTGGAGCAACAAAAGGAGAAGGAGGATATAGAATGTGTGGCTAATTGCCTCCATGAACAACAGCCTTGTTTGCCATGAAACCAGAAGAACCGGATAATGCCTGGCTACCATTGCTGAACATTTTGATCAAAGATTTTATAGAATAACTCTGATCAAAAGGGAGAAAATGCAGAACAGAATTTCAAATTCTCATGGACTCTAGACTTTCTCTGGAGCCATGAAGGCTGGATGAACCCCTGAAACTATTGCCCTGAGATAATCTTTAAACCTTAAACCAAAAATATCACATGATGTCTTCTTAAAACCAAACAATAGTTTAGCTTAACTAGTGAAAAAGGCCTACTTCGTGCACTATGCTCTTTTAAGAACTATCTATATGGGATCAAATTGACAATAGCAACTTGAAATATTAGATAGGAACCTCAAGGGGCAGGGAGTTTATGTTAATGGGGGAGGAACAACTCAGAAAGAGAGAGTGAGAAGGGTTGCACAACTCAAAGAATGTAATCAATGTCACTGAATTGTATATGTAGAAACTGTTGAACTGGTGTATATTCTGCTGTGTAAATTCTCAACAACAACAACAAAATAAAATAAAATATAAACCCTATGCAGCACAGTTTTACTAGGACACAAGTGGGATCACCATGAGTTGAAATCGACTTGATAGCAATTGGCAGTCGCGATGGTATGGTATAGTGGAAGCCAAGTGAAGTAAGCATGTCAATAACGGAGTGACGAACTGTGTCAAATGATGCTGATAAGTCAGGTAAAATGAGAACTTACCAAAGCAATTATTTAATTACATTGATGGGAGCAGTTTCACTAAAAAAAAGGGGGTCAAAAGCCTGAAGACGGTTTGTTTAAAAGACAATAATTTTATAAATAAATCACTTGACAGTGGTGGATGGTTTGGAAGCTCAAGACTGGTGGCAAGGGGTCCAATGAGAAGAGAGTTAAAATGGTCCAGGTGACACTCTGGCTGAGGAAGATGGGAAACTGCCTCAAACATTTCACTTCAGATGACTCCTCCCTGCTTCATGAGTCACAGCCAGGGTAGGAAGCTCTGGAGACAGCACGGAGCCACATCGGGGATCAGCATGGCCGTCTCAACCACCATATCAGGAATGAGAAACCAGTTCTCACTTATCCTGTATACCTAATGAGACTCACTAGGTAACAGTGAACTGAAGAGGAGCGATTGAGATAGCTTGAAAAAATAGGCCTTATTCTGCCTAAAGAAATTTATGCACTGGAGGAGATGGATCAGAAAAAGGGTATAGGAGTGTTTGGCTGTATGAAGAGAAAATGGAAGGAGGGGAACTGGAGGCAGCTGGGTCCAGATAAATATTTCAAGTAATGCTGCTATAAACGAGAGCAGAGAAATGAGATGATACCTGAAGGGTAAAGTGAGACTCAGAGGGTTTTTCTTTTCAAAAGGACAAAATTACAGAATGTTTATGTGCTTTTGGGGAATGATGCAGTAAAGCAGAAAAAATTGATGCGGGAGAACGTGGGGACAATTGTTGTCAATATATCCTTGGCTATACAAAGGAGGATTGTATCAGGTGCTCAGATGTGGAAATGGCCTCAGTAGCAATTAGGAGTGAAGATAAATATTTGGGACCAAATGCAAGGAGGTGGGTTGATGTGGCAGGAACATTAGAAAGTCTTCTGTCGGTATCTACAATTTTGGTAAATTGGGGAGCAAGGTTATCAGTTCAAAGTAGTCGGGAGTGAGGATGGAGATGTAAGGTAGGAAAATGAGTGGACCAGTGAAATGTACTAGGATTGCTGGGGTGCTCTAAGGGAATATTCAAGGTGGTTATTGTTGTTAGTTGCCATCAAGTTGATTCCAAGGTTAGTGGTCATGAATTTGGAGAAAAGGAGTCAGTGTGGTTATATGATTTCTGTAGCCAAATTCAGCTGTAAGTACAGCATAGAAAACTAGATTTAACCACGGCTGGAGATTTACCAAGAAAGTAAACAGAAAGGAGAAAGGGAACTGAGACATATATAAAGGAGTGAATATAACAAGGCATCATGGAATCTGAACTGTATAAGGTTGGAAGAGAAGACATGACAGGAATCAGGGACAGTGAAAAGGTGATAATTAGTGCATTGTAGTTCAAAGAATATTTGAAGGTGGAGTACTGGAAAGAGTGAGCTAAAAAGATAGGTGGTGAGTGGAAAATGGGATCTTGAAATTGAGATTTCAGAGGTGTTATAATTACTGTCAATGGCAAAGTCTTAGAGTATAACCACCAGGAATAGGTGGCAGAGAAGGATGGAGACAAGGTCATTGTAGGAAAGGAGGTTATGGAACTGAAAAGTTAGGGTATGGAATGGTTTTATATATGTTGAAATCACCAAGAATTTTGACAGTGTAGTGTAAGAGGGAGTGCTCATGAGCTAGGGGCTAGAATCTTCAAGGATAGAGGGGAAAATGACCCAGAATGAAGGTCAGTAGATAGCACACTAAGTTGAAGAGAATATTTATAAAAGAAGTTGAGGATACAGGGAATTTTGCTGAAGACTGACTGAGTTCCAGAGAACACAAGAAAGGGTTTTGGAAGTTGGGGAAGAAGTGAGAGATGGGGTAAAGTACTCAGCCATGCGGAGACAAGAGTCTGAGGATGAGGGTCGACTAGGGAATCTGGCCTTCTCCTGGTGACCACAGAAAATAAAGATAAGGATCTAATGAGATTATGCAGGTATTGGTGGTGAGGCAATGAGTGTTGAAGGAATGAGGAAGAGAGAAAGATCTTGCCAAAGCCAGAAACACGCTCCAAGTCTCCCTTGTCACTCCTACAAATGGAATTACAGAAGCCAGGAAAGGGGCTGTCTTATGTCAAGCACAAGTAACTCTGGACATTCTTTCCAGTTCTCCCCCCACCCCATTTTCCATGTGGTTTCCAAGCTCTGTGGAGGGATGGCAAATAGGTTTCATTCTCTGTGGACAGGTAGTGACTACCTAGAGCACTATGTTGTAAGAATTTCAAAGCCTCATATCCAAATTTATGGGAAAGGGAAAATGGCTTCATTTATGCCAGAATCTGCTTTCCCTGGTTTAGGGTGATGCCTAAAGCTTAAACTAATTCCTAATTCTCTATCCTACTTCCTACCTTTCGACCTATCTCCTAGCCATTTATTCACCCATAAAGTTCTTAAAACGTTTACGTTCACCACCTCACCACGGGTTACAGCCTCAAATCTTTCTGAAGGTCACCTACTCAGCTTGCTGAGTTCTCAGCTAAGGACACCCAAGTCTCCACCTCCAGGCAGATCTCATTCCTGAGCACCAGAAACTTGTCTGCAATTGCTTCCTGAGCTTCAAGCACATCAGATATGATGTGTCCCAAACTGTACTCATCATCTTCCCCCCAACCCTGAGACCCCAATATGGTCCTCCTCCATCCCAGTGTTGTTGTTAGGTACCATCGAGGAGGTTCCCACTCATAGTAACCCTACATAAAACAGAACGAAACACTGCCTGGTCCTGTGCCATCCTCACAACCATTACTATGTTTTAGCCCATTGTTGCTGCCACTGTGGCGATTTATCTCATTAAAATTCTTCCTCTTTTTTGCAGACCCTCTACTTTACCAAGCACAGCGTCCTTCTCTAGGGACTGGGCCGTCATGATAACATGTCCAAAGTACATGAGACAAAATCTTACCATCCTCACTTCTAAGGAACATACTCCCATTCACCCATTTAAACACCCAAGTCATCTTCAACCCTGTTTTCCCCCCACATCATACCAGTCACCCATGTCTATTCATCTAACCTCTGAGATTCCTTAAATCTGTTCCCTTGTCTCCTTCCACACTACTTCTGCCTTGCTCACATCTGTATCTTCTCTTAAGTAGGCTTGGGGAGTAGACTCCAACCCACCTTCTACACAGCCATCAGAGTGATCTTTGCAAAACATGAATGTTTCTCCATTCCTTCAAAGACTTTAGTGGCTTTACATCACATACAAGATAAAGATCAAAGTTTATAGTCCCTGACACATAACATTGTATGTATTTGTCCAGGTGCATAATCTGTCTTACTAGAATGTGACCACTGTCAAGACAGGGAATGTATGCCTCCTTTTTATCTTTTAATTTCCAGTAACTATTTGGGGATACAGAACATAATAAATGTTAAGTGAATTAATTTAAGCAGGCAAAGGAAAAGCATAAAAAACAACTGAATTTTAAACTCTAATGAGAATTTATATGAGATTTTTTAAATAATTGTATCAGCTCATTTATCTCTGCTCTTACCATGGGTAGCAAAGAAACAGAAATCTGTTTATTTGACAATTAACAGAAGATTTGTCATAGTGGGGATGGGGTCTGCATACAGATTTTCTTATATTGGATCCTAGCTACATCATGTTCCAGGCTTATGGGACTAATAATGCAGTAAAACCTGCAAAAGCCGGAAACTGTGTAAGGTGGAAACCTATCCAAGAAGGAAAATTCAAATATTTCCCACTAAAACGAGTGACAGAAAAGTGGTAAGACTGCACCCTGTCAAAAGTAGAAAACTTGTGAGGCCTGGGAAAACAAGGCAGTCTTGTCAAGTTCTGGCTCTCACAGGTTTCACTGTATTACCTAATTCAAATGGTGGTTGTGGAGATTAAATGAAATAGTGTATGTATAGTGTGTGGAATAGGAAGTACTCAGTAAATAATAGCTGTGGTTGTTGCTTCAGCTGACCCTAACCCCTGTGGTTTCTGAAAAGGGTTGCACATATGGTTCATTGATAGAAAACTAGATATAGTTTTGCTATTAGGTATGGGAAATATGCATGGACTTCCTAGAACATGGAGAAATACATTGTCTTAGTTACCTCGTGCTCCTATAACAAAAGATACCACAAGTGATGGCTTTAAAGAACAGAAGTTTATTGTCTCACAGTTTTTGGAGGCTGGAAGACCTAACAGGGGATCAGCTCTAGGGGAGTGTCACTCCTTGTAGGTAGCCCCAGGAGTTTCTTGGCATTCCTTGACTTTCCTTGGTGTTCCTTGGCATTGGTGTCTTTTTATAAGACACCTCTCAGAAGTGATTAGGCTTAGGGCCCAGCCTACTCTGGTATGACCTCATTAACATAACAAAAGAAAATGATTATTCTCAAACAGGGTCACATTCACAGGTACAGGGGCTAGAACTGCAAGATAATTTTTGGGAGGACACAATTTAATCCATAACACATGTCTTTACTTTTTCCACTGAGTTCAGGTCATACAGAGTCAGTCTCAGATGGAAGTTGGGGAGCTTTTATCTCTATCTCTTCCTTTTATCTCTCCCAGTCTTCTCTACTCCTCTGTCCTCTCTTCCCCAGGGTCCCACTGCTCCTGGAAGAGGGGCTGCAAAGTTCTATGGCACTCACAGAAGTAGGGTTGGGTCTGGTGGGAACAAGCAGGCCATCTGGCCTAGACTTCAAGTTCACCAAAAGCCTTAAATGTCGACTTTCAACTTTATCTCAGAATTCATTTATTCCTACATCATAAAGGTACATTAGGACCCCTGGTGCTGCAGTGGTTAAAGTGCTCGGCTGCTAACCAAAAGGTCAGTGGTTTGAACCCACTAGCCCGCTCTGCAGGAGAAAGATGTGGCTATCTGCCTCCATAAAGATTTACAGCCTCGGAAACCCTATGGGGCAGTTCTACTCTGTCCTGTAGGGTCACTATGAGTCTGAATCAATTTGACAGCAGCGAGTTTGGTTTGGTTTAGAGGTACATTGGCAAGATTTAAAAAAAAAAAACCAAACACATCTGTCTTAGTTATCTAGTGCTGCTATAACAGAAATACCACAGGTGGATGGCTTCAACAAACAGAAGTTTATTCTCTCACAATCTAGGAGGCTAGAAGTCTGAATTCAGGGTGCCAGCTCCAGGGGAAGGCTTACTCTCTCTGTCAGCTCTGAGGAAACGCCCTTGTCATCAATCTTCCTCAGTGGAGGAGCTTCTCAGTGCAGAAACCCGGGCTCTAAAGGACACGCTATCCTCCTGGCTCTCGTTTCTTGGTGGTGTGAGGTCCCCTGTGTCTCTCTGCTGGCTTCTCTCTTTTATTTCTCAAAAGAGATTGACTCAAGACACAATCTAATCTTGTAGATTGAGTCCTGCCTCTTTACCATAACTGCCTCTAATCCTGTCTCATTATACATCATAGAGGTAGGATTTACAACACATAGGAAAATCCCATCAGATGATACAATGGTAGACAATCACACAATACTGGGAATCATGGCCTAGCCAAGCTGACACACATTTTTTAGGGGGGATACAATTTAATCCATAATAACATCTCATTCATTTTAGACTTTAGTTCCGTTACTAGATAACTCCTCCTATAGTAAACCAGGAATAAATGTACAATTATTTTGTAACTAACACATTATATTGTATTTTATATTTATGTGTGTTTTTGACCTCTACAAACAACAATTTCATATTGCTTAACCTAAAATTTGAAGAATGTTAATTTGTTAAGTACAAATATTAAAAATACACAACATTTTCCTGGATCTGTTGTGGTATTTTTAACACATTGGAATTCTCAGAAAATGGCTTGAGAAGCCCTGGAGTGGAACATAACAAGGAAAATCTTTCTCGTGCTAATAATAACGATATTTAATAACATCTCTTGAATGCGTTTATGTCTTAAAGGATCTTCCCTCTTTTTAAAATAGAGATGAGGAGCAGAAGGAATAAAGATATGGAGGGACCAACTCCCCTGTCACATATTTTATAAAATGACAATCATCATGAGTCATCTATTTCATAAAATTACCATGAACATTACATGTGATAATGCACTGCAATGAGCTTTAAAGAGTTAAGGTACAATCATAAAAGGCAGTGCCACTTGAAGTAGGGTCCAAGGGCCATGTTCAGTCTGTGAACTCTTTGTTTTCGTCCATGGTGAGATAAGCATGAAAAATTGATAGTAAGCATTTAGAAAAAGTTACAGAAATTTGACAAAGTAATTCTACGTCTGTTAAATCAAATAATAAAAGATTTGTATTTGTATTTTGTATATCTGATTTTTCATTTGTTTTCTAATCATTGCTTTTCATTGTATTTTGCAAAAGTGTCAGTCTGTGATAAATTGGAAATAAAGAAAAACTGGTCCTTCACTAGAGAGAGTTTGAGAAGAACTGACATAAGGTATCATTATTTCTGAAATTTTGCTTAAAACCCATTAAATTTCTAATTATAATCTAATCCTAAGTCATTATTTGATAAAGACTCTTCATGCCAAGTACAAATAGGTTCCAGAAAAAGTTTGTTTTATATTGGGTAACTTGGTTATTTGGTAGTCAAAACCAATTTTCCACATGAAATAACATAAATTTGGGGTTATGTTCTTGGTGTAGCCTATAAATCCCAGTTATCTCAAAAGATTGTTAAACTTTATTATAACATTTAATAGCCAGTGATAGCCAATGTAACTTTCTTGAAGGAGCCCTGGTGGTGCAGTGGTTAAAGTGCTGGGCTGCTAACCAAAAGTCCTCGATTCGAACCCACCAGCCACTCCACAGGAGAAATATGTGGCAATCTGCTTCTGTAAAGATTTACAGCCTTGGGAACTGTATGAGGCAGTTCTACTTTGTCCTATAGGATTGCTATGAGTCGGAATAGACTCGATGGAGGTAGGTTTGGTTTTGGGAGCCTGGTGGCTCAGTAATTAAGAGCTACAGGGAGCTGTGGCTGTTAACCAAAAAAGTTAACAGTTCGAATCCACCAGCCACTCCTTGGAAACCCTATGGAGAAGTTCTACTCTGTCCTATAGGGTCGCTATGAGTTGGAATCGATTCAACAGCAACAGGTTTTATAACACTCCTCAGGACATTGATAGTTCAGTGGTAGAATTCTTGCCTTTCATATGGCAGACAGGGTTTGATTCCAGCCAATGAACCTCACATGACACCACCACTTGTCTGTCAGTGGAGACTTGCGTGTTGCTATGATGCTGAACAGGTTTCAGCAGAGCTTCAAGACTAACAGGGACTGGGAAGAAAGGCGTGGCCATCTACTCCAAAAATCAGCCAGTGAACACCCTACAGATCACAGCAACCAGTCATGGGGATAGCGCAGGACCAGTATCATTTTCTTCCATTGTGCATGGGGTCACCATGAGTTGGGAGCAACTCAAAGGCAGCTAACGACTAACAGCATAACATAATAATGAGAAAAGATAAATACTTCTGATTTCCTAATCAAACAATATCTCTTCCCACCCACCTGTGAGAAATGGTGATTTCTAGCCCTAGCATGGTAGTGGGGATGAGAAGGTAGAGCTTGCAGAAGCTCACTGGTCATATTAATAAAATTAAAATGCAGTTTTCTCTAAGATTCTCTAAGATTGTGGTTAGGTAGGTTTTGCTGGTCTTCAAAGCCTGGTTCTTTACCACAACTGCCTCTGTGTTAAATTCCAGGGCACTGTTCTCTTTGAAGGGGCTCGGCTACTTACCAAAAGTTGGCAGTTTGAATCCACTAGCTGCTCCTTGGAAACCCTATGGGACAGCTCTACTCTGTCCTATAGGGTCACTGAGTTGGAATCAACTCAACAGCAACTGGTTTGGTTTGGTTTTGGTTCTCCTTGACCGCCCAGCACCAAGATGGCAAATAGGCTTCGTCCTGGATTGAGATTTGTCAGTGGCCACTTCACAGATTCCTATTTCTCTTTTTCTTTTGTTTTTTGAAAAGATTGTGAGGACAGATCTGGTCTTGGTAGAAATATTGCTGGAATCAATTAGTGATGTCTGCCACTGGCAAAGGGAGAAGGAGTCGGTACAAGAGCTGTTTTCGTTTTTTTTGTGTTTTGTTTTGTTTTTTTGGTAGTCCTGAGTTCAGTCTAAAAGATGCAGACGTTCTACACTTTAATTTCTGTATAATAGCTGAAAACAGACCAAACTATGAAAAGCATGACTTTTCTACAAATGAGGAATAATGAAAGGGAAATAGACTTAGAGACTAGCATCAAATGGGTAATCTTACTTACAGTCTTGAGCTTCCTCATTTTGTGCCACATGGAGGGAGACCTCTGAGCCTGGCTCCTGATTTAGGGTTCATGAGGCATAGGTTTTTGTATTGGTCTCTCCCCAGGAATCCTTGAGAACAAGACTTGCAGACTTGACCAAGGGAGAAGCCCAGGTGGTTGTCCCAGGCACTCTGTTTTAGGTCCTCATTTTAAATTCTGATTTAATATTTAAGGCTCTTCTCTTGTCCAGTGACTGACACCAAAGATATCCCTGCCTACCTACACAGACATGTCCCTTTCCAGCCCTACCTATACAGTCATAGCCTTACCCTATGATTCTTTTTTTATTTTGTTTTTGTTGTTGTTGAAAACATACACAGCAAAACATACACCAATTCAACAATTCCTACGTGTACCATTTAGTGACATTGATTACATTCTTCGGGTTGTGCAACCATTCTCACCCTCCTTTTCTGAGTTGTTCCTCCCCCACTGTCATAAATGCACTGCCCTTTTAGTAAGGTTCCTATCTAATCTTTCCAGTTGCTGTTATCAGTTTGGTTATGGAAGGATTCTTAACCCAAGTTAAGAATGGATAGAATTCAGGGAGGTTCATACACCTGGATGAGAAAAAAATAACATCTTTGTTTTCAAATGGTGCAAATGGTTAATACGCTTGGCTGCTAACCAGAAGGCTGGAGGTTCAAGTCCACCCAGAGCCACCTCAGAAGAAAGGTCTGGTTATCTACTGCAAAATCAGCCATTGAAAACTCTATGGAGCACAGTTCTACTCTGACACACATGGGGTGACCATGAGTCAATTATGAAAGCAGACAACAAGCTCAGTAGTATTACCAGTACTTGTGACTTTGTTACTAATAGAATGGCAGTTATTTTCATTATTACATTACTGTTGTGGCAGATATCTAAAAATAACATTTAGGCTTATCACTGTTTGAAAGAATCGTGCTCCCTCTTGTTATGTAATGTGTCAATAATGTAGCACACATATTACTATAGCAAAAAAATAGTTTTTTAAAAATATTTTGATAGTTGCATTTCAGTGCCATTGGTTTCCCTTGCAATCCTATGTATTTTATTGTATACACTTATAAACATTATTCTGAGAAGGAATTTGTAGGCTTACCAGACCGTCAGAGTGCTGCTTCACACAAAAAAGGTAAAGCCCTCTGGGCCTTCAAAGGACCACTGTATCTGCTATCTACTATCCAGTAGAACTCAATATTCCTTAGGCTTGAATTAGACATAAGCACACACAGGAGAGGAGTCATTTTTGGGGAGAGGCGTTAGGGGAAAGGTGAGAAATTGGCATTTGCTTTTATTTGCTAGTTGTTCATGAAACTGTTTAAGAACTGGTAACTGTCTGCGACATCTCTGTCTGCATACTGTGGTGGTCGTGTTAGCTGCCATAGGGTCTCCCCGACTCATAACGACCCAGGCAAAACGCAAGGAAACACTGACCCAGCAGTGCCTGGTTCTGCACTATCAGACCTTTTACATACTGTAGGGTGGCAAGTAAACCCTGAAAATCATCAGCAGCTTATTTCTGATGTACTCATGTATAACTGCCTCAGTCTTAGTGAGTAAGTTTCTCTTTGATATATATATTTTTTGTCTTTATTTCTTCATGTTGTTAAAGTTAAAAAAAAATAGCTCTTATTCCCATAAACTGGGTCTGGATCAAAAAGAAGTGTTTGAATCCTTAGGTCTCTAGTCTAGATGAAGTATTACTAAAAACAAGATGTTTGTTTCCTCTCTTTTACATCCTGTTATAAAAAGTAGCAGTTCTAACGTGAGATACTTACATGTTCGTTTCTTTTTTCCTAGTAATTAGAAAAAAACTTAAAACTTTAATAGTTTCTTATCGGAATAGCGAGTGAAGGAGCGGAAAGTGAGAATGGTATGCGTGCAGTTTTAGAGTTTTGTGTGGGCTGGTTGTTTGGGAAAGGAGGTGAAAGAATTCCAAGTTTCAGCCATCAGCCTAGACTAGGGCGTATGGGACGGTTCCCAGTGCCGTGGAAGATTATCTGGGGAAGTAGGTTTCGCGGGGACAAAGGCCCAGGGGCGGGCCGAGGGCGGAGCCTCGGTGGCCTCGGGACATGGGCCCCGCCGAGGCCGGGGACGGGGCGGAGCCCAGCCCGGCGCTGGCAGAACCGGGAAGCGGGCACCGCCCATCGGACTCCCTGGCCAGGCCGGACGAGTCCGCGTGCCCGGCTTCCGCGCCATGGGGCGGCTGGTGGCTCTGAGCCTGCTGGGGATATCGCTGGCCCTCCTGGGCGAGAGGTTCCTGGCGCTCAGGTAGGTGAGGCCCTCTCCAACCTCGTGCGCGCAGCCGGGCTGGCTCGCTGTGCTCCCAGACCCCCGTCCCCCGGAGCCTCCCCCGGCCCGCGGGTCCCCAGGCTTGGTGGCTGGAGCCTGCGGGGCAGCCGCTGGCGAGGGCTTAGGCCGAGATTCCAGAGGAGCGATTCTGGGGGCTGTGACCCGCGGCAGGGGTTGAATAACTTTTAATTGTCTCTGTTCACTAGCTAGTTGAACATCCCCACCCCCACGCCCAGTCTTTGGTTAACCAGCCAAGTTAGAACTGAATCTCGCAACCAGTTTCTAAGCCTTTGCTACTTTCAGAGTCATTTTCTGCCTAGGGTTGACAAGCGGTTGGTTTGCATTGGTTCCAGGGCAAACTTTAGAGCAGAAGTATTACTTATGCATTGAAACTTTGATTATAAAGATTTATTTGAGGTAATTGGTATTGCTTCTCTTTTGTTGCTCAAGCCAGCCCGCGTCCTTAATAAAATTGCTGTTCATCCTTCTCTGCATAGTTTGAGAAAATCTTCTGCTCTCTAATCCTGGCGCAGTAGATCAAAGAGACTAGAGATAACTCAGCTACTGTAAGAGACTAGAGGTAACTCAGCTACTGTTCCTACATCACTTCTGTATTTACCTGTTCACCTGGGAACTTTAAGTTCAGAATGCCGAATGATGCATACAAGCACTACGACAGCTCACATTTTAGTTGTAAGAAAAAACTGCTGGTATGTAGACATATTTTTTAAGTTACCAATTCAAATTTTATAAGCCTCATGAAAAAAAATTCAAGAAATCTGGAGCACCCAATGAAGTGTAATGTGCTCTCCTAGGTACCTGTAATGGAGTCCTAAGGTGTTTACTGTATTAAAAAGAAGGAAGAAATTAAATATATATTCAGGACAGGTATAAACGAACCCTTATAGGCTTAAAGAGGAGACATTCCCTTCATTGAAGGTGGAGTTGAGGAAGGAGGAAGAGACATTGACACTGGCCTTGAAGGTTGGGTGGAACACTCTGGGGATGAAGGCGGCCATCACAGATGGAAAGTGCAGTGTGAGCAAGGGCAGTCAGATGAGAAAGTTGGGAGACTGGAAAATAGACCTATTGAAGAGTAGCATGAAGTTAAGGGATGAAAACAGTAGAGGTTGGGGGAAGAATAGGTTTTGAGACTGTTAAATACAGGTTGAAAAGTTGGCAAAGGAAGACTATTGATACATTTTTAAAAACAGGATCCTGTTTAACCAGTTAGAAAGAGCCCTGGTGGCACAGTGATTAAAGCACTCGACTGTTAACCAAAAGATGGGTGGTTCAAACCCACTAGCTGCGCTGTGGAAGAGAGTTGTGGCAGTCTGCTTCCGTAAAGATTTATAGCCTTGGAAACCCTATGGGGCCGTTCTACTTTGTCCTATAGGATCGCTGAGTCAGAATTGACTCGATGGCAGTGGGTTTGGTATGTAACTGGTTGTGTTTTCTAGAGATGAACCTGAAAGGGTAGATTGGAGTAGAGCAGTGGTTCTCTATCCTGGCTGCACATTTGGATCTGTTGGTGGGCTGATGCATAGGTCTCATTCCCAGAGTTTCTGATTCATTTGGTCCAGGGCCCAGGCATTAGTAGTTTTTATTTTTAAAGATTCTCCTGTTAATTCTAACGTGCAGGTAGGGTTAGAAGTACTAGAATAGAGAAGAGTATGCTAGTTGTCTGTTGAGTCAACTCCAGCTCATGGTGACCCCATGTGTGTCAGAGTAGGACTGTGCTCCATAGGGTTTTCAGTGACAGATTTTTTTGGAAGTAGATCACCAGGCCTTCTTTGTGTGGTGCCTCTGGGTGCACTAGAACCTCTAACCTTTTGACTAGCAGCCGATAGTGTTAACCGTTTGCACCACTCAGGGACTCCAAAGAGCATAAATACAGGGAAACTAGTTAAGACATTGCAGTGCTTTGAAGAGAATAACTAGAGTCCAAACTACTGAATACCGGGGGTGAGAGGAAAGTCAAAGATGATACTAGAGTTTCTGACTCAACTGTCTGGTGGCTTAATCTGATGAAAAAAGGATGCAAGGAGAGGTGTTACATGTATGTGTAGGGGGGACTGGGGATGAGGGAGGAGGCTTATAGGTAGGAAATGGACATGCCGAGCTTAATTTTCATGTTATGTACATGTCCATCCTGCTCTGCAGACTATTCCTGAGTTGGATGATTTTGTATAATCTGTCCTACCCTCAGTTTCAAAGGCAAGACCACTCAAATTCATAAGCCCATTAAGTTGTCACTGATGTTCAAACTACCAAGTTAGAGTTTTCTCAATTAACAGTTACGTTTTTCTCTTCTTACTAATTTTAAGGGTTTAAATTTAAGCCCCTTTAAATGAAAAATGTTATAGTTGCAAATTAAGAAAAAGTAAATAAAGCTTATTGACATAGAACACACTTGATAGGTAATTTACAATTTATCTTTTCTTAATAATGACTACATGATAAACTTTATTGGTAATGACTTTATAGGGCAATAACTTTATTGGATAGGAGGCCTGGTGGTACAGTGGTTAAGCAGTCAGCTGCTAACTGAAAAGTTGGCGGTTCGAACCCACCCAGCAGCTCTACAGGAGAAAGACCTGGCGATCCACTTCCATAAAGATTACAGCCAAGAAGACCCTATGGGGGCAGTCCTACTGTGTCACATGGAGTTACTATGACTCAGAATCAACTCGATGGCACCCAACAACAACAATTTTATTGGATAATTGAAGACCCAAATAAGCTGGTGTGAGAATGTTGGTTTGGGATGAGAGTTGCTCGATTTAGCAATTAAAAATACAGACTGGCAGTTAAATTTGAGTTTTAGGTAAACAACGAATCATTTTTAGTATAACCATGAAATGTTTAGGACATCATTATACTAAAATATTATTCATTGTTTATCTGAAATTCAAATTTACCTGGGCATCCTGTATTTCACCTGGCAGCCCTATACAGAGGTGAATGAGGAGAAGAGCCCGCTGTTTACAATGTTCAGTGGAGTGCTCAAAAGCATGGCGTTAGTCCTTTCAGATGCTTAGAGTCTTTGCAAAAGCAGCCTGTTCCCACCTTCCCAAAAGGAAAGACTCTTCAGAGGAAGAGGGAAGGACGGAGGCTGTTTTTGTTGTCGTCTTGTTTTGTTTTTAACTCCAGTAGGGTACCTACTATTTCACTATTCTACTTTTAAAGATGGTACTTTGTCATTAAAGTTATTTTTTCTCTCCTAAAATGTCGAGATAAATTTCAGACTAACAATGAATAATTTTTTTGGTATAAGTATGTCCCCAGTGAGAGACCCTTGGTGGTGAAACCATCTAAGCACTTCGTTACTAACCAAAAGGTTGGCAGTTTGAATCCACTCAGAGGCACCTCAGAAGAAAGGCCTGGCAGTCTACTTCCAAAAGATCACAGCTATTGAAAGCCCTGTGGAGTGAAGTTCTGCTCTGAAACACGTGATGTCACCACGAGTTGGAACTGACTCAATCACAGCTGTTTTTTGTTGTTTTTTTTTTAATGTCCCAGATGGATAAATGTAATCAAAGTTGCCTCTTTTTCCTTCTGAGCAGTAATTGGCTAAGGTTCCCAGGGAAAGATGACATACCACACCTACCTTTTCTACCCCTCTCTAGTTGAGCAATAAAGGAGAAAATGGAAATACACACATATTCCCAGGCCAGTGGCTGTCTATTGCAAGGTACATAACTTGGCACCAATCAAGATACTTGTGTGCATCAGACTCCTGTGAGTGGGCAGGAGCTCCCAAAACAAGTCCGTATATTCCACTTGAAGCCAGAGAGAGATGTCTTATGACAGCTCCACCAGGAAGCTATCCAGTCTGCATGTGAACACACCTCTGAAGGAGCAGCCTTTTTTTTAAAACCTCCATCCTTACCATTTGTGGTAGCTACTATGTGCTGGTCACTGTGCAAAAAGTCCCAAAGTGTAAAAAGTTCTTTACGTTAGACCGAAGTGTACATTTATTGACATTTGGGAAGAGAGCCCTTTCACATTTATGCCTTCATTTATCTGCAGAGATATATTCCATTCTAGATTATAGATGTCAGAACAGGCTTGGAGAGGTTAACTAATTAGTCCAACAGGTGATTAATGCTGGAACCTGTACTCTAAGCTAGCTCTTCTGATTCCAAATACAGTTTACCTAGTTCCTCCACAGACTTCTATTTTCTATGGGAAAATTTCCTGCCATTGGAGCAAATTTTCTCCCAGCTTTACCTGCCTGAGTCCAAATTCTTAGTTACTTAGTGCAGGTATCCTAGGGGCCCAAGGGACCTTGCAAAGTCTGTGTATAAAAGATAAAGCTCCAGTTTGTCTATATGTAAGTCTGTATATGAAAGATAAAGCCTCTTCTTGTAAGGATTTCATAATCTACAGACTGCAAATCACCCGGTGTTTCTGCACCCAAAAGCAGTGAGATGTGGAACAAAGTTAACAACTGGTGGTTAACACTGTATTCCCAGTTGGCTCAGGAATAGTGGCCCCACGACGCAGCGTACCCTTGCTGTACAGCAAGTGCACAGTGATGCAGGATGGTAACTGACAGCCCCAGAGAACACTGTAGTAGTCTCATTCCACTCCGGGTGGGGAATGCTGTTTCCCAAGTGAAAGAAATAGAGATTAATTTCATGTTAATGACTATTGGTTAAGAGTTTATGCTTTGTGGCCAGATAACCTGAACTAATTTCCTAGCTCCACTAAACCAAACCAAACACATTGCCCACCAGTCGATTCCAACCCGTAGCAACCCTATAGGACAGAGTAGAACTGCCCCATAGGGTTTCCAAGGCTGTAATCCTTACGGAAGCAGACTGCCAGGTTTGAACTGCTGAACTTTCGGTTAGCAGCTGAGCGTTTAACCACTGCACCACCAGAGCTCCTTAATCTGTAGGATGGGAATAATAAATACCACCTGCCACATAGTGAGACTGTGAGAAATAAATGATTTTATACATGCAAAGTACTCAGTACTTAGAATAGTGTGTGAGTTTAGTGCCACATATACATAGTAAGCGCTAAATAGGAGTCCCTGGGTCTGTAAATGGTTAACAAGCAACTCAGCTGCTAATTGAAAGGTTGGAGGTTCGAGTCCATCCAGCGGTGCCTTGGAAGAAAAACCTATGAAAACCCTATGGAGCACAGTTCTACTCTGACACACATGGGGTCTCCATGAGTTGATCCTGACTTGAGAGCAACTAGTTTTATGATGACAATGATGTCCAAGCAGGGGTTCTTAAACTGTTGTGCCATGGACCCCTTTGGCAGTCTAGTGAAGCCTTGATGACTCCTTCTCAGCATAATACTTTTAAATGCATGAAATAAAATACACAGGAGTGCAAAGGAAGCCAACCATATTTAAATACTGTTATCAAACCCTTTTTCCAGTCTAATTCATGACATAATAACATTGTTTCTCTATTAAAATATCTAAATAGTATTTAATGTAAAAATATTAAATGGATCTAGTTGTAGATTGATATCTAACAATAGATATTTTGGAGAAGTTGTTAGTGTGAATGGTATTTGAGATACCTACAACTGAAATATGATACAAAAATATCTGTAATTTCTTTTCGTGACAGAGTCACAGGTACCACTACTAGTACTGTGGTTTGTTGCCCACGTTCACCATCAAAGGAAATACTCAATTTCAATTAGAGATTAAAATAAAGATTTTTTTTTCACCACCCAATTCCTTGAATTCTGTCAATGGACCCCAGTTAAGAACCCTGATTACATGTTTCCTGTGAGGGTCATTTGGAGAATGACAGCTTGCACAATTGAAGGAAGCCAGTACTGTACACTCTTTTTCCTGAATTATGTTGATGTTGTTGTGTGCTGTGGAGTTGATGTTAACTCACGGTGACTCTATAGAGCAGAGTAGAACTGTCCCGCAGGGTTTCCTAGGCTGAAACCTTTATGGGAGCAGATCACCAGGTCTTTTCTCCCGTGGAGCCGCTGGGTGGATTCGAACCACTGACCTTTTGGCTAGCAGCCAAGTGCTTACCCATGTTGCCACCAGGGCTCCCACCAGTATTGTCCAAACTCATTGCCATCAAGTCGATTCTGACTCATAGCAACCCTGTAGGGCAGAGTAGAATTACCCCATATGGTTTCCAAGAAATTGACGCCTTTGAGTTGCAGTATTGGCGAAGAATATTGAATATACCATGGACTGCCAAAAGAACAAACAAATCTGTCTTGGACGAAGTACAGCTAGCATGCTTCTTAGAAGCAAGGATGGTGAGACTTCATCTCACATACTTTGCACATGTTCTCAGGAGGGACCAGTCCCTGGAGAAGGACATCATGCTTGGTAAAGTGGAGGGTCAGGAAAACAGCGGAAGACCCTCAATGAGATGGATTGACACAGTGCCAGCAACAATGGGTTCAAGCGTAACAACGATCATGAGGATGGTGCAGGACCAGGCAGTGTTCCACTCTGTTGTACATAGAGTCGCTATAAGTCAGAACCGATTCGACAGCACCTAATAACAAGAACAATCTTTACAGAAGCAGACTGCCACATCTTTCTCACGCAGAGTAGTTGGGGGCTTCGAAATGCCGATCTTTCAGTTAGTAGCTGAATGTTTAACCAGTATGCCACCAAGGCTTCTTTCCTGTATTATACCTACTGTATAATTGTAACTGAAAGGAAAATAACAGAATGGCAATGGAAAAATAAAAACAGAAGCCAAAAAAAAAAAACAAAAAACCAAAAAACAAAGGAGAAGAAGGAACCTAGAACAGATAGGGCAACTACATTTCATCTTGAGCGTTCATTTTAGTAGATTAGTAGTGGTTGCCTGGAACACTCTGAAGCTGGCTCTCGGTTAAAGGGAAAGATTGCTGTGATTGATTAATGATGTCTGTGTGGAGGCAGAGAGGAAACAGCCATGCCATCTCTGAACGACTTGGGTGGAGTACTCTGTAAGTGGGTACTATTGTTATTATTTACAGCAGTAGAGAACAGAAGGAGAAGGTGAGAAAACCTGTTTGTGTCCTTCAAAACAATAGATCCCACACGTTTGCCCAAACTGCTTCTTCAGAGGAAGGGGGAAGATATCCTATTAGTGTTCAACATTCTCTCATTATTTCTGGATTGTAGTTTTCTTGGAACAACAACAGCAAAACTCACATTCTGGAATATTAAGATCTAGCATTTTGTTAAGTAGTTGGTGTTCTCCAGCATTCCCATCCCAGTAAATATTGTCATGGGGATCGTACCTTCTCCTCTTATTTCTTAGTAAATACTTGTAGGGTTTCTTCTGTGTGCCAGGATCTGGGCAAGGTCATTTGCTCTTGGTCTCCTTTCCATTACTGTATGATGCTGATATGGTCATTTTGCAGAGGATCGGAACATTTTTAGGCTCCTCTGTGGTCTCAGAAGGAAGACAGGGCTCCTAATTCTACTTCTAAAGCTGTTTTCCCAAACACTAGAGCTGTGAGAAATATGATCTGGTGTCATGTTTATATTTGCAGAGGAATTTGCACTGAAAGTTTTATTTTCTGAGTTATTGGCTTTCTTTTACCACCTATATCCATATATAGAACTGTGTGATATGCATTTTTGTTTTAACTTGATTTCTGGTGCTATTTTATGTTCCTACCCTTGTTTTTCCAGCTTCTTTCATCTGCTTTAGCTTTATGCTGTATTTTATATATTGCTGTAAGCCTCCTTAAGTCCTTTCTGAAACAAGGCAGGGAATACATAAACAAATAGATGTTTCTTTTTTTTAAACAGAAATCGACTTAAAGCCTCAGGAGAAGTAGAATCCGTAGACCTTCCAAACTGCCACCTGATTAAAGGAATTGGTACGTATGAGAAAATGCTTGTTGTACAAGTATTGTTTGGCTGCCAATACTAAAAAAAATCATTACCAGGATTTTGGCATGCAATTAATGTTTTTCAGTTTATAAATGAGATTAGATGAACCAAGAGTGTCTTTGGTCAATCTCTTTTGATCTCATGCACCTTGTATTTCTTCTTTCTTACCCTCACTGTAATTTATTATTACATAATTCTATGTTTATTGTTTGATTTCTTGCTTGTTTAATGACTTTTCCAAACTATTTTTAGAAAGTCTGTGTTCTTTGTCATGTGTGGCCGCTGAAGTCCGAGTTCTTTTAGCTTAGCGATCAGTTAGTGAAGGAAGTTAGAAAGATGGTAAGTTTCATGCAGGCAGTAATAGTCTTTATCTTGCTATCCTGTAACCAGCATCTGGTCTGCCTAATGCATAATTGGGGCTGCACAAATATGTATTGAAAAAAAAATTATTATTTTATCTGCTAAGGCTGTGACTGAAGAGGGGGAAGAATTGGTGAGGTTGCCCTATCCTCTTGACTCTGTGTAGATGCATGTAGTGCCAGAGTGTTTGAGGAAAGGATCCTGGGAATGAGCCTTCATTCTCCTGTGGATTGAGGGGCCTGTACATATTCACTCCTCCCACTGAGGGTCTCTTCAGCTTACCTACAAGTTCTTCCAGGGCAGAGTCCATGTCTTGCACTGCCTTGTACCACTACGAGCTACTACAGTGCCTAGTTCACAATAGATAGTAAATATCATGGAATTAATAATGAACAATAAAAATACTGGCTTTTCTTAGGGATAGTTCATGGTATAATAGAATCAAAAAAAGTTGTAAGTCAAGACAACTAGTTTCTGTTTCTGGTTCTGCCACAGATTTGCAATGTGACTGTCATGGATTGAAGTGTTTCCCCAAAAAATAGGTGTCAACTTGGCTAGGCCATGATTCCCAGTATTGTGTGATTGTCCACCATTTTGTCATCTGATGTGATTTTTCTAAGTGTTATAAATCCTACCTCTATGACATTAATGAAGTGGGATTAGGGGCAGTTATGTTAATGAGGCAGGACTCAATCTACAAGATTAGGTTTTGTCTTAAGTCAGTCTCTTTTGAGATATAAAAGAGAGAAGCAAGCAGAGAGACATGGGGACCTCATACCACCAAGAAAGTAGTGCCAGGAGAAGAACGTGTCCTTTGGAGCCGAGGTTCCTGCACTGAGAAGCTCCTAGTCCATGGGAAGACAAGGACCTTCCTCCAGAGCCGACAGAGAGAGAAAGCCTTCCCCTGGAGCTGACACCTTGAATTTGGACTTCTAGCCTACTAGACTGTGAGAGAAAAAACTTGTGTTTGTTGAAGCCATCCACTTGTGGTATTTCTGTTATAGCAGCACTAGATGACTAAGACAGTGAGCCTGGGCAAAGCTGGCCGCTGTGTTTTTCACCTGTAATGATGAGTGTGTGATTAGACTTTAAAAAATCTTGAACCATTTATTTAGAATTTTCCTCTGAGGGCCACAGTGTGGAAGTAATTAGACTACCAATATGTCCCTTCTAGCCCATATCCTTCTGTGGAAATGGGAGAAAGAGTTTAAGTTTTGTTTTTGATTTTTAAGAAATTAAAATCCAGGTTGTACTGAAGTGTCCCACTCTGCTTCTGATAACACTGTTAAACAATTTGTGAGTTTTATTTATGAATTCTTATACATACACACACAATTTAAAAAAAAAGAAAAAAACACAAACGGGATCAAATTATACAAAACATTTCAGAACTAGTGTTTTGCACTTAGTGTTTTGGAAACTTACGTCGGTACAAATAGAGTTGTTTTTTTTTTTTAACAACTACACAGTATTTTTAAATTGTGTGTGTGTATACATGTGTGTGCACACTCATGTAACATACATGTTAAAGCAGTATAGAAAAACATAAAAGGAAAATAATAATCTCTCAGCAAACTCTCCACCCTCTTACCAAAATAACCCCAGAAATAGTTTCTAGAAATTTTCAGTAATGCACAAAATATGTGCATAGTCATATGTCTTTTTTTCACAGTTGCATCTTTATATAAATATTCTGCAGTCTACTTTATTCATAATGCGATGTGGACAGCCTTCCACATCAGCACATATAAATTTACCTCATTTTTTAAAAATATTTACACCGACATGATTTATTTAACAAATTCCCTCTTAATGCACATTTGGATTGTTTGCAGTTTTTAGCAACTACAAACAAATCATTGAACATCATTGTACATATAGTTCTTGTACCTGTAGATCCACAGGGAAGATCCTTGGCAGTGGAATTATTGCTCAGTTGACATATATGTTTAAAATTGTGATAGTCTTTGCCAAGTTGTCCTTTAATTAGCAACACTGGTAAACTTATTACCTCGTATTTGTAACCATATTCACTCCGAACAACTTTCACAACGCTTTTTTTTTTTTAAATAGACTAGTTTTTTAGAGGAGTTTTAGGTTTACAGAAAAGTCACACAGAAAGTACCAGAATTCCCATATGCCCCTTCTCCCCCCTGTGAACAGTTTCTTCTAAAGTCTTACATTAGTGTGGTGCATTTGTTACAAATGATGAGCCAATATTGATACATTATTCTTAACTAAAGGTCTTAGTTTACATTAGGGTTCACTCTTTGTGTTGTACAGGTTTATGGGATTTGGCAAATGTCTTGTATTCACCATTTCAGTATTATGCAGAATACCTTCACTGCCCTAAAAATACCCTGTACTCATCCCTACTGTTGTCCTCCCTGAATCCTTGGTAACCCCTAATCTGTTCACTGTCTCTACTTGCCTTTTCCAAAATATCATATAGTTGGAATCATAGCGTATGCAGCTTTTTCAGACTCGCTTCGACAATGCACTTTTCGCAAAAACAAAGTAGTGGCCCTTCTCTGGGTCACACGCAAGAAGGCTTCACTTTCATGAAACCGTCAGTTTTCAGAGCATCCTTTCCAGCTTCAGAGTCTCTTTGCAGTTCATTACTTGCCTCTCATTCTTTACACATCTGTTTCCCATGTCTTTTATCTCCTTTTATTTCCGCTGCTCCTTTTGTGTTTTCCCAACCCTATGTCCCTTTGCCTCGGCTGCTTGACTTCTTTCTCCTCGGGTCCGGGTTTCTCCTCCTCATTTCAGTTGCCCAAATTCTTAGCAGGAGGATACAAACTCATTGCCAAATACCAGTTTGACTAGATCTGTGCTAGATAATGCAGACAGTTCTAGAATGAAGGTTGTTCTGGAGTTCGAAGAAACCCAGCAACTCCATCCTGCCTTCTGGCTGCAACCAAGAAGAGCCCCCTGAGAAGTGGTCACCAAGCAGAGGCCAGGTGGCATCTGTCAGGAGTGTAGTACAAGGTTGGGAGGTGGGATCAGTGATCTCTGAGGTTACTTTTGCTACTGAGTTAATAATTATCAAATTATTAAACAGACCATGGCCCTGTGCAGCCCACCTTCTGTGAATTCAAGTCTCAGAGTAGACAAATAGGGCACAGCCAGACACATTACGGGACAAACTGCCAAGTGTATTCCACTTACAACTCACTGAATGGAGGGTTCCTCAGAGAACAAGCCCAGCAACATTTGTATTCCAAACAGGCGTCTGTCTGTGTTTGTGACCTTTATGTTGTGATGTGTGCGAGCTGCTGTCTGGAATTGGAAAGAATGAGGAAATATGTCGCCTATGGCCCCTCTTGTGAAGTGTTTAATGCCTCTGAGGCACTTCAAAAGGCAACAGAGCAAAGAGGATGAGTGATTAGAAGCACATTTGGGATACATTTTTAGATGTAATTAGAATTGTACTTTTTCCTTTTCCTCTGTGGTTAGCACACACTATATGAACATTTGTTGAATGCTATATTAGTGATGCATAATGGTTAATAATAACTTGTGGTTACATATTTTTAACAACAGTTGCTTATTCGATACTCTTCGATTACAAAGAAGTAACAGTGTGCTGGACATACATTCCCATATAGGCAAAAGCAACTTCTTAAGGGAGGCAGCAAGGGTAGTTTCTACTTTGGAAACGGTACTAGCCATGCTCTTGAGGCTAGGTAACCCCTGTAAGAGGTGACATCCCTCACCCACTCACCCCTTGCCCTCTACCCCCATAAATGCATGCATATGCAAGCACACACACACACACACACACACACACACACACACACACACACACACACACACACACACTGCAATGATACATTCACCATCACTGAAAAGGAACACTTTGCAACTCTTTGTGCTTTATATATCATACTGTCGCATGTCTTTTAATAAATCGTAGTCATCTACCATGTATCAAACAGGATATGCGCCTTCTGTGGGGCAGAAAGTAAGTTCACTATTTATTCCATTTTATGTACCCCTTCCAAGTCTATCATACAGGCAAAAACTCAGCTTTTACACACACAAGATTTGGCATGATATCAACATCTAAATAATAAAAATGACAATGACAAGGGCTAGTTAATTCTATTTGAGACTTGAAAGTTAAAAACATCTTATTTTCTAAACGTCTTTGAAAACACTGGCATTCAGAACGCTGGACTAAAACAAAATTTTGAATGGACTATCTCTCTTGAGTTTTATGCATTTAGTAGTTAAGAGCTTCACAGTAACTGCTGATCGGAGTTTCTTTTTTTAAAAAAATGAAAATTTGAGGCCCTTGTCATGTAGTTTACAATCTTCCTATGAAAAAAAGGAAAACAAACAGGCAGAATAACCACTATGGTGAGATATAGGTATAGTTTGTTGTCTTTTGATGACAGATAAGGAACTGAGGCTCAGAGAGGTTAAGCAACTTCTGCAAATTCTCTTTCCAGCACAGTATCTTTTTCCAGGGTGATTAACATACATAGGTTACTCTATTAACCCATTGCCGTGGAGTCGGCTCCAACTCATACAGACCCTATAGGACAGAGTAGAACTGCCCCATAGGGCTTCCTAGGCTGTAAATCTTTACGGAAACAGACTGCCACATCTTTCTCCCTCGGAGCAGCTGGTGGGTTCGGACCACCGACCTTTCAGTTAGCAGCCGAGTGCTTAACCATTGTGCCACCAAGTGACTAGTGAATCAAAAAAGTGGAAAATAATAGTCCACATACTGCATTCTCTATTGGGTATGGTAAGGACTAAGTTGTTGTTAAAACATTGTAAAAACTTAGAAAAAAGTTTATTTTTCTCTTACATAATGGTCCAAAGATAAGCAAGAGGCTGTGGGTGATTAGATGGCTGTGCTCCATGTGGTCATTCAGGGACCCAGTCTGGTGAAGCAACACGGCTATCTTCAACTTATTGCTTCCATCTTGGTCCAAGGCCAGAACTCCAGTTGTTGCCATTTCCCAGGCAGATAGAAGTAGAAAGAAAAAGTATGTGAATGTTCTTTTTATTTTACTTTGACTCAGTAGTTGCATGTGTCAGGTATTTTCACATCCCTTTGACCCAAACTTAGATGCATGGCCATCTAACAACAAGAAATGATGGGAAATGTCTGTAGCTGTGCTGTCATGGGCTTATTGCTAAAAAGGAAGAAGGGGAGAGTGAATATTGGGGACTAGTTGATCATCTCTGACACATACATATTTTCTAAAGGAATAAGAAGGGATCAAAATCAGGTGTGCTAAGCTCAGAAGGCTTTCTAGAGAAAAAGTTTTGAGAGAGGTTTTAAACAAAAGTAAGGGATTTGAATTGGTGAAGAAAAGTGAGGAAATTATTCTTGGTGAGAAGCATAGAAGCAAGAATTTGGGGGGAAAAGCCAACAGATGGACTAGACCACAATGGAATTTACAATGTGAAGTGTCTTTGGAGAGGTGGTTCTAACAAAGATATTTCTCATAGAATATTTATTAAATGTTAGGTTGGATATTTTGATTTACTTTTTAAGTCGGACCAAAAGGATTTGAGTCTCAGTTTCACACTTTGTAGTTTGTGACCATGAGCAGTTTGCTTAACCTTTCAAAAGCTCTGTATTCTCAAGTCTAAAACAAGGATAAGTAAGATTGCCTCTTAGGGTTGTGAAAATAATATGGAACACTGTTTGTAAAGCACTTTGCAAAGAGCCTGGTACTTTGCACTTAGAACATGTTAGTAGCTGTTATTATTACTGCCATCATCATTATTATTATCATAGAATTAGAGGAGAAAAAATTTCTCCATTGATTGCTCTTGCAGTGATCAGACCAGACACGTAATGTGAAGTGATACAAGCCTAGTGGGGTAGTGACTATAGAGATGAAGAGAGGAAAGTCAATCTGGAAAATATTGCAAGGAAAAACTACGGATATAAAACTCAGTATTTTCATTGAAATTAGGCAGTGGGATTAAGGGGAAAGATGTTACAATGTGGTTGAAATGAAAATATCTTTTAAAAATATTGTTCTTTTCTCGATTATTAAAATAGTACCTGCTGTTTGCAGAAAAATTTAAACAAAGGTTTAAAGAATAAAATGAAAATCACTCATAATCATACTACCCAAAGAAACACTGTTAATATTTTTCTAAAAATCCTATCTTTTCTTTCTGTGTGTGCAAGCATATACATATTGAATTAATTTTCTTAAATTATTTTTCAGAGCAAACAAATTTTAATTAACTGAGCTCATACTAAAAGCATCCAGAAAGCAAAACTGGGACTAGGATTTGACTCTGTGTGTGTGTGTGTGTGTGTGTGTGTGTGTGTGTGTGTGTGTATGCAGATGAGAGAGAGAGAGAAATAACGTAGTACCGCAATACTGGGAAGAAAAGCAAGGCTCTGTGGCCCTGAGGACAGAACCTCAGGTGCCGGGCCTCCTCGCTCTCAGGGGTTTGAAG
>NW_004444092.1:4987146-4997355 GCF_000243295.1 Trichechus manatus latirostris
TGTGTGTGTGTGTGTGTGTGTGTGTGTGTGTGTGTGTGTGTGTATGCAGATTTTCCCAGGTTCCTGTTCATTTTCAGTTGAGAACCACTATAGGATTTAGCCATCTGGGGGGATTACAGACCCTTTTTTGCATCTGCTAAAAGCCAAGGACCCTTTTCACAGAAAAATTCTCATCTGTGCATACACAAGAAATTTTGCAGGGTTCATAGACCCTTTGAAGCCCATTTGGGCTCCTTGGGAATCCACAGACCCCAGATTGAGAATCCCTCCACTATACTATGCTTAAACTTATATCTGTCTTCCTTCCAAGGAACAGGCAGATGGGTCATCTTTACAAAGTGAAGTTCTTGGCATTTGTATTTTGTTTTTGCTTTTTCCCATTCTGATAGAGCCAGCGACACTGGAGACAACAGGCTAAATGGAAACTCATGAATCAAAAGCAAAATGGCTGGATAGATAGATGCTGTTGGGTTTTGACAACCTAGAAATAATCTTGAAGAAATCCTTTGGAGAGGTCTTAAAGGGGAAGATTGGATTTTGTGGACTCAAAGAATGTGTCATGATTTGGCTTAATCTAAGCCATTTTTTCTTGTGTTTGGGTCTATTATCTGTCTGCGGAATTTACACAGTAAGGCCGCTGGGAAAGCCTTATGTCTAATTATTTGCTGTGCTGTGTGGAGTGTACTGCCGACAATCAATAAACAATCAATAGTAATTGTAGCCTGCCTCAGAGACAGGAGTTAGAAGCTTCAGCTGGCTTAGGTACAAGGTATTTTTCATTAATTTTCTTTTGCTAGTTTTTTCTGTAATTTAAAGTCTAAATTTAAAGATTAAATGGAAAGCTTTGTTTGCTTATGAGAACAAGCCGGCATTGTTTTTTTGAAGAGAACATGTGTAATCCCAGGTGTTTCATCTCTGTTAATGAGAGAAATGTCTGTATTTGCTTCAGTCTGAATGAGCAGAGAAGGGGACAAGGATATTTGCATGGTTAAATGACTATGAGCCCTTCCTTCTGAAAGTAATATTCCCCTGATGACAATTACTTTTAGATGGACATCTGGATGTTTATCATAAGCGCATACAGATGTCAACTTTTTCCGTGTTGTAGCTGTAAATGCGGTGATTACTTGACTTTGATTTGAGTAAACATGCAATATCTAATATTTAAAGTCAGAAGTTCACTGCAGGAAGGAGTTTAGACTGACGTTTATTAAAGAGAGCAATTCCTTGGAAAAAATCCGAACCATCCCTAAAGATACAGACACTCTGATGAAGTAAACAGAGCCCTAGTTGTGCACCATCTGACAAATAACAGAATTTGAATATGACATTTATCTATTCCTTGAACTTACAGAAGCTGGCTCTGAAGATATTGCCATACTTCCCAATGGTCTGGCTTTCTTTAGTGTGGTGAGTATCTCCTTCCTTCTCCAATCTCAGTAGGGGAGGTACAAGGGTATTGGATTAGGCCTGCAGAGCAGTAACTTGTTTTCAAAATTCCATCACTCTCTGAAATGTGTCTTGGTAAAAAGACAGGTCTAACAGGCTCTTGGAAAATTTCCTCAAGCTTATCTAAACACACAGCTGAAAAGTGTTTACCAATTGATTTATTGCTCGTTATTTCCCCTCTGCATTGCACTAAAATATTCCAGCACATTCAATGTGTTAAAAGTGTGCTATTAAAAAAGATATATTGGGCATTATTGTGCGCATTAGATACTATCATGATACTGTTTTAAATACTACATCCATATTTCCTCTCATTAGATATTCAAGTTTTAACAAATAATCTTGCTGTTATTTATTTTCAAACAATGTACCAGCTCTCCCAAACCAAGATGTAAGGTTGTTTCATTGTTTTGTTTTTCCCTTTATTTCTTCTTTCTGAATAGCCTATCATAAGCGGAAAGTCATTGACTGAGTTTATTTATACCCTTCACTTCTGCCTTCATTCTTGTAAGCTGAAAAATAATATCCTTTCTGGGCATATAATAAAGACTTTAAAATTGATTGGCCTTGGTGATGCTGGCCTGCGCTTATACCCATGCTGATTGGAAATCCATGAAAGTGGCTGATGAGGAGGTTCTGACCACCTTCATTCCTGGCTTGGCCAGCAGTGAGACTCTTGGCATCTTCATGAGTCCATTTTTTCTTGAGAAAGCAAATATCCTCTGAATGTGGCCTGTAATTATTCTGTTCCCTCTCAGCATCCATTATTTTCAGGCTCTGCAACTCAGAAGGGATGTGAAAAAGTTGGAGATACTTTAGAAGAGAGTCGCAGCACTAATAAAATAGTTGTCAGATTTAAGAGAAAGGTGAGAGAATGTACACTCTTCAGTCTCCTATGGTTATTATATGAAAGACTGTGAGCCCCTGGTTGTTAGTACTGAGAGGAAGAAGAAATACTGTGAACTTTAGCAGAAACATGAAAATTTATACTTAATGAAAAAAATACAGTTTTAAAAGAAAAGTTTTATCTAATTACCTACACAGAGTGAATAAAGTGATAGAGAACTCTGGGTTTATTTAGAAGCACCTGCTTGTGCTTATGTCTATAGGCTTAGAAAACCCACTGGGACTGCAAGTCAAAATTGCTCATACGTTAAGATACAAAAATCCTGAATAAAGTAGAAGGCAGTTGCTTTTTTTTTTTTTTTTTTTTTTGCAGAGAATGTGTTCTCAAAGATTTGTGTAATCCAGAGTTCACCTATTTCAAGATTTTTCCGTCAGGAATAAATCTGGAAGTAGGAAGGGTGTGGTCTCCAAGCCTGTAACTCTACAGCCATTTTGATTATTTATTTAAATAATATTTTATTGTGTTTTGGTGAAAGTTTACACAGTAAATTAGGTTCCCATTTGACAATTCCTATACAGATTGTTCAGCAACATTAATTACATTTTTCACAGTGTGTCAACATTCTCTTTAACTGTGGTCTGGTTGTTCTGTTTCCAGTATTCTAGTTTCTCTGCTCCCTTATCTTCTCATCTTTGCTTTAGAGTAAATGTTGACCTTCTAATCTCATGTAGATGGTGTTTTAGTAGAGCACCATACCTATGGGTAACATCCTTTATTTTGTGCGCACTCCATTATTTTGCTAAAAATGATCTCAGAGAATAGTTTGGGCTCAAAGTTTAAAGAGTATCTCAGGGCGATAGTCTCTGGGAGTCATCTGATCTCAACTGGTCCAGTAAGTCTGGACTTTTTAAGAATTTGAGTTCTGTTCTGCGCTTTCTCCCCTTCTGTCAGAGTCCATCTGTTATTGCCCTGATCAGAACGATTGGTAGTGGTAGTTCTTCTGGTCTCAGGGTAGATGAGGCTATGGCTCACATAGGCTTCTATAGCCATTTCAGGTGAAGGGCATGTTACAGTGACAAAGATCTTGTAGCCATGTGAACAGAATTTTTTCCATTTTTTTTTTCTCTTATCCTTCCTTGGTTTTATGACTTTTTTTGTATATTTAAAAATGTTTCCATTTTAATACTGCTTTTAATTTACTCAGCTTTGTCCTTAGTATTTCCCAAAGTGCATTGCTGTCTAAGTAAAAAACATGTACTCGTGGCAGTTATTTGGCCCTCTTCCTAGCATTTTAGCCCATCTAACCCATCCTGTTCCACAGTTACGAGTTTGAGGGTCACCTCATAACTAACACCGCACTTAATGAGGGATTGGACGACATTGCTACAGAATACAAAAAAGATTTAAGTAACAGGGAGCATTCAGAGAACCGTGAATAATCATCACCATCACTGGTAGAGCTTCCTATGCATGTAAACCATGCTATTTATAGGATACTGATTAAAAATGGAGATCATTAATAGCTGAAGCATCCCTGTCATTTGGCAGTAGCATAAAACCAAACCAGACCTCCTGCCATCCAGCCAAATCCCAACTCATATCGTCCCTATAGGACAGAGTAGAACTGCCCCATAGGGTTTCCAATGCTCTAAATCTTTATGGAAGCAGACTGCCACATCTTTTTCCCTAGGAGCGGCTGGTGGGTTCAAACCACCGACCTTTTGGTTAGCAGCCAAGTGCTTTAACCACTGTACCACCAGGGCTCCTTGGCACTAGCATAATCCCAGTTCATTCTCTTTACTGGGCCTGCAGGTTTGAATTTATCTTATTGTTGATAGATTTTTAAAAATTGAAGGGAATTCCTATTATGTCCAATTTTGTGCATAATGTGAGGCTTTATTATTATTTTTTGCACTCTTTTAAATGTACATGTAATATAATTGCATCATGTTAGTTAATTGAGTAAGGCAGTGTATTAAAAAAATAACCAATAACACATTTTCACCAAGTACCTTAAGAATGAATCAGTGTAAAATGTATATAATTTACTAATTAACTGATTTAAAAGAGAAGAGACCTAGATCATCCCAATGAGTGCTGAAAAAGCACTAAATAAAATTCAACACTCATTCCTCATTAAAAGCTCCAAATAAACTAGAAATAGAAGGAAACTTCCCAGAAACCTAGAGCAAATGTCATCCTTAATGGTGTAACATTATCATGTCTTCCCATTAATGTACAGAATAAGAAGAAAATGCTCAATAACGCCACGACTGTCAGTACAAGAAAAAGAAGTGTGAGGTAGAAAATAAACTTAAAATGCTATTAGTTTCAGACAATGTAAATACCTCTTTTTTAAACAATCCAAGAGACTAACCGACTACTAGAACTCAGAGGAAAGTTTAGTGAAATGGTTGGATCCAGAATGAACATATAAAACCCAATGACTTTGCTATGCACTAGCAAAAATTAACTAGAAAATGTAATGAAAGTAAGGTTCCATTCAGAATATCAATTTCTAACATTTATACAGAAGAATAAATTAGCAGAAATAATTAAGACTCTTTTGAAAAAGTAAAGCAACAAGGGCGTGGGGCCTTGTCATTCTGTATATCAGAACGGACTATAAAGCCATAGTAATTAAAAAAGTGGCATATTGGCATAGGACTCGGCATGATAAGTCAACATAACAAAACAGAGTCCCCAAACAGACTAACACGTAAATGGGGATCTAGTGCATGATAAAGGTGGAATTAGTGGAACAGGGTTGACTAGATACCAGGCACTGTTCCAGGCACCAGAATCCAGCAGTAAACAAATGAGATGAAATCCCAGCTCTCACAGAGCTTACGTCTCAGTGGGGAGAGAGAGAATGAACAGATGTTATATATGTTAAGATGGTGTAAATGCTTTAACAAAAAATAAAGAAGGGTGAGGCAGTGATGAGGGTGGAGTCACACTGCCACTTCAGTTTGGTGCACTTTAGATAGGGTCTCTCTGAAAAGTGACATTTGACCAGAGATCAGTTGGAAGCAAAGAAGTGAGCCTTGCAGATTTGGGGGCGGAGACTTACAGGCAGAAAAAAGAGGAGCACAAAAGCTTGGAGGAGGAGCTGAGTTTGCTGTGCTCAAGGAACAACAGTAATTTCCTCACTAGCCTTTCTGTTTCTACCGGTAAGCCCCTAAGTTTATAGTATTTACGTATGTATAAATATGTATGTATGTCATAGGGTGATAAGGGCAATGGACAAAAGTAAACCAGGGTAGGGAGGACAGGGAGCAGCAGGGCAAGGGAGTGTTTGGTTGGGAATGGCCTCACTGAGAAGGTGACTTTTGGGCACAAACATGAAGAAATTGAGGGAGGGAGTCCCAGATCTCTGGAGGAAAAGCATTCCTGGACAGAGGGAACAGTGTGTATGAAGGCCCTGAGTGAGAATGTGTTGGATTGGTTTGAAGAAAATCAAGGCCAGTATGGCCAAAGCAGCATGACTAAGGAGGAGAGTAGTAGAGATGAGGGCAAAGAGATGAGGTGCTTGGGGTGGGGAGAGTGATGGAGGGTTAGAAGGGCAGATCATACAGGGCCTTCAGGTAATAGTAAGAATTTTCTCTCTTAATCTGAGTGAGTTGGGAAGCCATTAGGGAGTTCTGAGTGTGATATAACCTGACATAATAGGGATGCTGACTTGAAAATAGACTGTAGGGGGTTAAGGACAGAAACAGAAAGGCCATTGAGGAGGCAGCTGATACAATAGTTGATGGTGGTTTGGATAAGGGCAGTCATGGTGAAAACAGTGAGAAATCTTCACATCCTTATCAACGGGTGTGTTTTCAAGGTAAAGTCAGTGGGAGTTTCTGATAGATTGGATATGGACTGTGAGACAAGGAGGGGAGTCCTGACTTATCCATTGACCAAGATTACTGGCAGTCAAGAAATCAAACAACGCATTGCATTGGGCACATCTGCTGCAAAGGACCTGGTTAAAGTGTTAAAAAGCAAAGATGTCACATTGAAGACTAAGGTGCACCTGACCCAAGCCATGATGTTTTCAATTGCCTCATATGCATGTGAAAGGTGGAGAATGAATAAGGAAGACTGAAGAAGAATTGATGCCTTTAAATTATGGTGTTTGCGAGAAATATGAATATAGCACGGACTGCCAAAAGAACAAACAAATCTGTCTTGGAAGAAGGACAGTCAGAATGCTCCTTAGAAGCAAGGATGGAGAGACTTTGTCTCACATACTTTGGACATGTTATCAGGAGGGATCAGTTCCTGGAGAAGGACATCATACTTGGTAAAGTAGAAGGTCAACGAAAAAGAGGAAGACTGTCAGCAAGATGGATTGACACAGTGGCTGCAACAGTTGGCTCAAGCATAACAAGGATTGTGAGGATGGCGCTGCAGGACTGGGCAGTGTTTCGTTTTGTTGTACATAGGGTTACTAGGAGTTGAAACCGACTCAGCGGCACCTGACAACAACAACAACTGGCATTTGGAAGCAAATCACAGGCCAAGGGCTTAAGTCAGTATGTAAACTTTCACTTTTTTCCACTCTCAACTCTCTGCCTGGTGTCTCGTACCTTCTGTTTTACCCTCTGAAGGGAATAAACTCCATCTTCTGCCCCAACTCAGCAAAATCAGTTACTGTTTATCTTTCAGCTTCCCAGCTTCAAATTGTTTCTTTTGTCTCCTCTCTGTTTTCTTTGTGTTTGTGACTTTCTGTCACTATCTTTAACCAAAGTCTCTATCATTTATTTGTAGTTCTCATTTTAGTTCATTAAATTATTTAAGCCGTTTGTATTTAGTTGTTTTTTTTTCTTTCTCTTTTGGAAAAAGGGTCGAAAGCATCCAGGACTCCACAGCTTTGCACCCGATAAGCCTGGAGGAATACTAATGATGGATTTGAAAGAGAAAAAACTGCGGGCCCTGGAATTAAGAATCAGCCGTGGGTTTAATTTGGCTTCATTTAATCCACATGGCATCAGCACTTTTATAGATGACGGTAAGAACTAATGAATTATAAACCTTAAGAAACTTGTAATTGTTTACAAATGACTCCGGAAAATAGATTTGGGTCATATTGATTAGAAGAGAAGAGCAATTAGCTCATAAATTATTTCTTTTTCTTCATACAAATAAGTCTATTGTTTGCCTCTTCAGCTAGCAGTAAGTTATGCTACATTTTGAAATTTCTAACAGTTAGTACCTGAAGGATGGTTTAGATTTTATAACCTTCTTATATACCTATGATCAAAGCATTAAAAATAGCTATGTTTTTGAATTAAACAATAAACAGATTATTCATGAATTCTGTCAATGGAGTGGGAAACATTCTGTCTTAAAGGTCAGAGGACCACTGATCAGAAATAACACCAGATAGACAGTGATGGGAAAGACGAGGAGAAGAATTATTCCTTAGGTTGTGTAACAGCTTATACATTCAACCTTTCCTTGCCTGTGGTATTTAAATGTCAGTGTCTGCCCAAGGGTCCTATGGTTATGTCTAGTAAATTACAGGCAGTCCTCGGGTTAGGAACATCCGACTTAGGTACAACGCGTAGTTATGAACCAATCCCCCGTAAAGCCTATTGTATTAAAAATTCAATGGTTCGTAATAACAAATGGGCACTACTTTGCGTTGCACATCGAAACATTATTATGATCACTCTATTATTATGGTAAAGGTGTTTTAGTGTATCTGGAGGTGTTTCTTTAATGTTTTTTATACATGGAAAGGTACCCTATATACTATATTCTAAGACAAACATTTGACTGACTTTAGATATGAACCCTGCGTAACTGTTGCGACTTACGTACAAATTCAACTTAAAGACAGATTTAGGAATGGAACTCGTTCGTAATCCAGGAATTGCCTGTAACTCTGTTCTTACAATTTTTTAGATGACACAGTTTATCTCTTTGTTGTAAACCACCCGGAAAGCAAGAATACAGTGGAAATTTTTAAATATGAAGAAGAAGAAAATTCTCTTTTGCATATAAAAACAGTCAAACATGAGCTTTTTCCAAGGTACTTACTCCTTTTGTTCATTCTCCAGTTTATCTCTAGCATTTTCAAATATTCCTCCGTGGTGGTCCTTTCAACTTTTATAAGAACCAAAAAAATGTTGCCTTGGAGAGCAGGGAGAACAAGGCATATGAGAGTTGATGTTAACCATTATAATAATCAGTGCTTTATGTGGATTTCTTTGAGAAATGATAAAATGCAGGGCTACAGAGGAGACGCTGTTTGGGTCCATCTTGAGAGTAGAAGACACCATTTTTTTCTGCTAGCTCTGTCACCCTCCATCACCAAAATAATAATAATAATACCTGTCTAGCTGAAGAAGAGTAGCCCTACTTTATATGTGGTTTGTATGAGGCTTTAGCTTTCACAGGCTTAATGAGGGCTATGGGCTAATGGCCCTACACAACTGGAGGGATTAGAGTTGGAAGTGAGTCACTACTACTTCAAGAACAGAAAGCTATTTGATAATGTGGCTGAAAAGAGAATCATAGGTACCTCCTGGGCTCGGCTTGCATTAGCTTCTTGCTTGTTTTATTTTAAACTTGATGAATATTTTTAATTTCTACGTCCCTACCTAGGGTTTAAGCATGTTTAACTCCTGATCATTCTTCCATAAACGCACTTCATAATAAATAGGAGCATAAATACCATTCAGGCCTCATGGTGCTCTTTCAGAAAGACGGGACCCATCTTCCCTGTAGCTTTGTTATTTTTCATTTAACAAAGGATAAAGCAGCTCTTTCAGAAATTTCTGCATAAGGTAATTGCAATTTAAATTTACTAACACCCTTGCCTAACTGCTTTTAAAGATGTAATTGTTTTTAGTGTAGAAATCTCTCACCTGAAGCATTGTTCTATGGCAATTTCATCATTGGTCTCTCTGCAAGTGTTTATTGAGTACCTATTCATTCACAGCAGGCTGGCTTTGTGAGTCAGGTAGAAATTGAACAGTCAAGCTTAGTTTGACTCTTAACTAAGCAACGGAACTCAGGAAAAATCCAGCAACTGAGTAAATGGAACTAGGTAAATGTTATTGACTGCCTGACCAGCTCACCAGCCAACCAGTCTCTGTCCATCTTTATACTATGGACAGCTCTGTCCTTACATATTGATCTTGAACCATATATTTCTTGCCATCAAAAAACATAGCCTGATAGCTACCAAATCCTTTTTTTCTTTTATGATAATCCTGCCATAATTGCTAAATGACCTGTCATCAAATTACTTGGTATAGTAAAAAATTGTTCTCTGGCAAACAATATTATAATACAATGTGTATGACTATAAACCGTTAAAACCCATTACTGTCGAGTCGATTCCGACTCCTAGCAGCCCTACGGGACAGAGGAAGTCTGCCCCAAGAAGCGGCTGGTGGATTTGAACTCCCAGCCTTTTGGTTAGCAGCCGACCTCTTAACCACTGTAGAGACCAACAAGGCTTTTTATTTTTTCACGCATGTTATTTTTCTCTTTCAGTGTGAATGATGTCGTGGCTGTTGGACCTGCACATTTCTATGCCACCAATGACCACTATTTCTCTGACATTTTCTTAAAGTATTTGGAAACATACTTGAACTTACGCTGGGCAAATGTTGTTTACTACAGTCCAAATGAAGTTAAAGTGGTAGCAGAAGGATTTGATGTAGCAAATGGGATCAGTATTTCACCTGATGAGAAGTACGACCCTTTACAGAAATATCTTCATTTCTCCTCAGTCATGGTGGTGGGCCAGTTCCGTTTTTTTTTTCTTTTTCCCGGTATGGAAATATCCTCCTTGACATTTTTTTTTTTAAATTTTTTATTGTACTTCAGGTGAAAGCTTACAGAACAAATAGTTTCTCATGAAACAGTAGTACACATATTGTTTTATGACATTGGTTAACAACCCC
>NW_004444092.1:5004544-5020570 GCF_000243295.1 Trichechus manatus latirostris
ACACAGAGCCAGGTATTTGAGCGAAAGGAGGGGGAGGTGATGAGAGGTAAGGAAGATATCAAAAGAAGTGGAAAAAAAGCAACACCAGCAGCCAACAAATGGCACTCAGAGAGCCAGCTAGTGCGGGCTGGTGGAATCCAAGCAACCGGTGCTTCCCGGACAAGAGACTATGTCCGCGGAAAGCAGAGGAAGCTGAGTGTGGGTGAAGAAGTGTAGGGGGTGGGAAAGCGTATATCGCAAATTACTGGTTGTTTTGTCTCCCACTGGAAGCTCTGTGAAGCTGCTTTCTCATACCCCCTGTTTGCTGGTCTCCGATAGGAGTCCAAGATGGTGGATCCATGCTGCGTTAGCTGATAGGGGACCTCTACATGAATCTCCTCGCTCTCTGTTCTCTGTCAGTTTTCTCACTCCATTTGGTGCTTGGCTGAGTTCTTTATCTCTTCATTTGATGTTTTAGGGTTTCGGGATTTTTGTTTTCTCTGTTTGGCTTAGTTTTTCGGATCTTTGCTGTGGAGGGACAGCGTGGTGCTTCTGCCTAGAGCGCCATTTTGCCAGAAGTCCAACATTTTTCTTATAAAAATAATATATGCTTATTGTAAAATGAATATAGAGACTGTGGAATCATATAATGACATAAAGCAGCAACATGGATACAAATACCAGTTAAATTTTGGGACATATCATTGTATAATTTTATAAATGTAAATTTTTATATAATGGTGTAATATTTATATATACATATTAAAAAATATGATAGGTCTTTCCTTTTAAATAAATATGTCATCATTTTTATTGGCTGCATATTATTGTCCTGTAAGGATAATCCTTAATTTAACCAATTTCTTGTTAATGGATATGCAGCTTATTTACATTTTTTTTTTCCCAAACCATTGTATAGTTCTTATTTAGTGCTGAAACTTATCCAACTATCTGTTTAGGATGAAATCCCTTAGGGAGCATTACAGCATAACGGTTAAGTCTGTAGATTTTCGAGTCATACAGACATGAGTTTAAATCCCAGCTAGGACACTAGCTAAATGTGGTATTAGGTGCCCAACTTCTTTGCACTTTTGTGCAAGTATTTCTGTAGAACAGCCCCCAAACTACTTGCTCAAACTATATGAACCCTTTAAGTGTTAACTTTAATAGATATTGCCAAATTGCCCTCCAAAATTATCTCACTACTTTTATATGCATATAAGAAAGGATATTAAATTCTTTACTAGCTTTCTCTTCTACTACCTTACTGCCTAGAACAATTTAAACTGCTAAAAAGATAACAAAATAAGTTTGACAGTCCCTGACAACTAAATTTCCCTATGTGGGAATAGTCTCTAACTGAACTAGTCCAGCCTCTCCAGCCAAACCTGTTCTTCTCCCTAGTTCTCAAACTTCTGTATGAGAATCAAACTTTCCAGTCACCCGAGCTAAAAATAATAATAATAAATATAGGGGTGCGGGCTCACCTTTGACTCCTTCTTCTCTTTCATATCCATATCCAGCCAGTGAGCAAGTCCTGTTGATTCTACCTGTGCCTCCTTCTCCTGCTCTCATCCTTCTTTCCTTTCCCATTGACACCTGCTTGGTTTAGATTTGCATTCTCTGTGGCTAGAGTATTAAACTTTCTTCCAGGTTGTTTTCTGTCCACTTGCATTTTTTGCAGCATTGCCAGTTTTGTCTTTTTATATTCCACTGCCTTTTAAGGGCTTTACAAGAGGGTGCTCTGTCATCTTCATTTTTGGCCCCTCATACTGAGCACAGTGCCAGGCACAGAGCAAATGCCCAATAATTATGGGACAGAACTGACCATTTGTTATGATGCAGCTTCTTTATTCTAAAAATTCAGTGGACTCCAGTGGCTACTCAGATTAAGGCAGGCTAAAGAGTTGGACTTTTTAACAGGCTAACTCCAACCTCCCTTTTCTACTGTTCCCGTACCTTCCGTTCTCCAGACGAAGAACTTATTGTTATACAAACATGCCTCCCTTGTTCTTGCCTCTGTGCCTTTGTGCATGTGTTTTCTTCTGCCTAAAAGCTGCTTCATCCTGATAACCTTCTGTTCAAAGCCAGTCTGTCTCTATATTCAGTGCAACTGCTATCTCTTTTGTGAGCCCTTCTATGCTCTCAAGACCTAGATATTGCTCCAGTTTCTTGACTTTAAATACTTCTTATAGTACCAATCATGCTGTATGAGGTATTTAATGTGTACAAATCAGTCTGATCTTCCCAACACACCATAAAACTTTTGAGGACAGAGAACTGTGTCTTGCTCATGTTTTTATATTCCACAACATTGAGTTCACAGTTTTACACATGGTAGTTGCTCAATAGATGCTTATGAAACAATCGATTCAATAAGTAAAATTACCTTAAAATACCGCATATTTATGCAGATAACACACACCTTCTACATTTGTTTGCCAACTGCTCCTTCTCCCCATGAAGTATTTTCCTAAGTGCCGCTATGCAGTAAAAAAAAAAAAAAAAAATTAGCATAGCACGTTTACGAAAATACCTCGCAGAGGAGGGTACAGTTGGCAAACAAATGTAGAAGGCATGCGTTATTTGCATAAAATACAGTAGTCCATTAATTCATCCCCTCCTAGATGTAGACAGAGTGTTCTAAATAGATGCTTATCTCTTACTCTTAAAAATCTCAGTATATGAATAGTTTACTAAACTATACATGCAACATATATATTTACATGTAAATGATACCTAGAAATAGCAAATTACAGTGTGGAATGTAGAAGCTTTTTTTTTTTTTGAAGCCAAAACGTATTTGTTTCATTGCCCTTTCAGTGGCACACGTTATGAACTTTATATTCAAAATAATGTCGTATTATTATTCTTTACAAACCCTTTGGAAAATAATTTAACGGTTTCATGACTATTGTCGCAACACTGAGTTGATTTTGAAAGCTTACCTTTTAAATAAAAATTGACCTTTATCAAGCATTCCTTGAGGGCCCATGATTGGTTAACTTCTTGGCAGGTTGTTAAGACTTATTCTTACATACTGAATTATTGAAGCTTTATATTGGCATGGGTCTCTAACCAATGTGTCTTTTCTGCAAAGGTACATCTATGTTGCTGATATGTTGGCTCATGAAATTCATGTTTTGGAAAAACACACTAATATGAATTTAACTCAGTCGAAGGTAAAATGTTTATTTTTATTTATGCAATGCAGATTTTAATCTATTGTACTTTGAAATTATATGGCTATAATACATTTTATCATTACCTCACTTAGAACAGAATGTGAATGCCAGGTGTTACTATTCTGGGTTTTTTGTTGTTTTTTTGTTTGTTTGTTTGTTGTTTTTTAACATTATCTTCCTCCAACTAGAAAAGTCTCCTGTTCCCAACCATGACCATGATTACATGTAGCAGTGGGTTGGGAGTAATATTTGCATCAGATTTAGGGCCCATTCCACAAAGTACTGCTGGCAAGAGTTAAATTCCAATAAGAATTTCCACGATTGAAAAGACTTATAGATGAATTCTCAAATGAAGACTTAATGCACGTTGCCAGTTCTTTCAGTAATAAATGAGGTAGAAATTGAGTTTCACACCGTTATTATTTTCTTCCGGCTCGACAACACATATTTTAGGTTGATTATGAATTTCCTATCTTGCTTTGATTGAGTTCCTCAAGCTAAGTGATCATTGTGCATCTTTTAAGGGAGAAGGAGTTCATTTTTTAAGCGAGATGTTTAGATAGATTATCACCCTAACTTCCTTCATTTCAGGGAAGATGAAAAGTAGTTCTAAACCAGCTTATTAATTTTATTTTAAGCAATATTGGTGCCAGAAAAGTGGAAGCAAAGAGATGTGTGTAATTTCCCCACATACATAGAGGCAGCAAAGGTTAGCCCTAAATTATTTAATCCGGTCTCCCATGTTGTCATTTAGATATTGATATTTTTTTCATTTGGAAGGTACTCAAGTTGGACACACTGGTGGACAATTTATCTATTGATCCTTCTTCGGGGGACATCTGGGTAGGCTGTCATCCTAATGGCCAGAAGCTCTTTGTGTATGATCCAAACAATCCTCCTTCATCAGAGGTTTTTATATTTTTAACTTTTCAACCTTAATTATATAAGTCCTTTTGAACTAATAATACAGTACACTGTCACAGGGTGGTTTGTTTAGCCCTTTTGAACCAAGAACACAATAAACCTTTATGTAGTGGTTTTGTAATTACTTTAAGCCAATAATTGGCAGATTTTAACGTTGTTCACATTCGTTAACAAAGGTAAATCTTTTGATATATTAAATTATGGCGGAAACTAGTCAAAAAGCATTTTTATAAAGACAAGTGTCCTTCTTGTGTGGTATGCTGGCAATTTTTTAAATACCTGGCTTATTGTTAGCTCACCACATGACATGATTTTTGTTAATATTAAAGTAGCATGAAAGTACATACATTATTGTGGAGATATATTTATTAATGCTGAATAACTATAATAACACTAAATCCTGTATTGTCATGGGATAACTAGATGGTTTAAGAAAGTACTTTCTGTCAAGATTTGAGAAAGAACTTCAGTTTAAACATTAAAAACATTGGTAACTGCTGTTTTCAACAGCAAGTCCTCTTAATCATTGTGTCATTGTGGAAGACAGGGATTATTGATGATTGAGTGACATGGGCATATGTATGGTGTTTCTATCCTAATCCTTTGTATCTCCTGAACAGATTCTCCGCATCCAGAATATTCTAACTGAGAAGCCTACGGTGACTACGGTTTATGCCAACAACGGATCTGTTCTTCAGGGAAGCTCCGTGGCCTCCATATATGATGGGAAGCTACTCATAGGCACTTTATACCACAGAGCCTTGTATTGTGAACTCTAAATTGTACTTGGTATGCAAATGGGACAACTTCTCTTAACAATTTTCTATGAATTGCTAATTCTGAGGGAATCTACCCAGAAAATTCACCAAGAAATATATGGCATGCACAGCCGGCCCTCAGTATCTGCACTTTCCACATCTGGGGATTCAACCAAATGCAGATCGAAAATATTCAGAAAAAAGAAAACCAGACTCTTTTTTTCTTGTCATTGTTCCCTCAATAATACAGTATAAAAACTATTTTACATAGAATTTACATTGTATTAGGTATTGTAAGTAATCTAGAGATGATTTAAAGTATATGGGAGGGTGTGTGAAGATGTGCATAGGTTATATGTAAGTACTATGCCATTTTATTGTGGAAACCTTGGTGGTGTAATGTTTAAGAGCTATGGCTGCTAAGCAAAAGATCAGCAGTTCGAATCCACTAGGTGCTCCTTAGAAACTCTATGGGGCAGTTCTACTCTGTAGTGTCCCTATGAGTCAGAATCAACTCCACAGCAATAGGTTTTTTTATTTTTTAATGCCATTTTATATAAGGGACTTAAGCATTCCCAGATTTTTGTATCTGCAGGGGGTCCTGGAACCAATCCTCCACAGACAGCGAGGGACAACTGTATGGTTCATTTTATTTCAGTAAGGAAAGGCCCCTTCAGTTCTTAATAGCATTTTTCATATAGGAGGAAAGTGAACAGTTAAAAAAAAAGTGAAGAGTGAAAGAAGAAAGCTGCTTTTGGGTAAAGTAAATACCCTTTGCACAAAATAAGCCTCAACTTTGCCTTCCTACTGCAGAGCCTGAATTCCACTGATCTCGGGTGAGTTGTGTCTCCTTAAAATGCGAGTGACCTCAGTTCCAACTGTGTGACCACTGTGATTGTTTAGAACTACTGATAGAGGACATTGTCTGATGTTTTTTACTTACATTTTTGTTTAGCGCTTACGAGTTGGAGATATATTAAAGACTAACTAAAGTACCAGTTATGTTGGTGTTTAATTCACAAGGCATGCCCTCAGGAGGAATGAGAAGGCAGCTGCTTCTGTATGGTGTTTCCTTGGAAAAGGAGGGCATGGCAGTGTTAATTTCTTTCACTGAAAGCTGAATGTGAATGGGCTCTTTCTTTTAAAAAATGAAATAAACCAAAAGATCAGCTAAATACTGTAACTCTAATTCTCAGTTAGTATTGAATGTTCCACCAGCTCTCTTCCCTAATGGGATCCTACCGTAGACAGAAAGAGGAAATAAAAGGTTGGAGCTGGAAGATCATCCTGCCTCCTCATTGAACAGATGTGTGAACTGGTGCCAGGAGAGATGAGGTCAACAGTCCAGGCCACATGGTTAACCAGCAGCAATCCTGGGATCAGCCTGCCTCACAGGGGAGAGTTCTTTCCACTCATTGTGCTTCCCAGAAGACCATCGTAAATCCTGGAAAGAGACTTTCATATGTTTCTCTCCACTGCAAGTTCTCAAAGCACTTTACTTCACATCTCATACTCTTTCCCATCTTCATCATCATTCATCATCAAAATATTTGTCGATTACTTTCAATGTGCCAGATAAAATCCCAAAACCAAACCTATTGCCATCAAGTCAATTCCAACTCAGAGTGACTCTATAGGACAGAGTAGAACTGCCCTATAGGGTTTCCAAGGTGAAATCTTGATGGAAGCAGACTGCCACATCTTTCTACCGCAGAGCAGCTGGTGGGTTTGAGCTGCTGACCTTTTGGTTAGCAGCTGAGCACTTTAACCACTGTGCCACAGGGCTCCAGATGTGCCAGTTAATAACCTATAAAGATTACATGCATTATCTCATTTAATCCTCACAACCCTGAGGGAATAGGCCTAACAGTGCACAGACATTCAAGGTACACACCTATTAAGGGGTGGATCTCAATCTACTTCTGATGCCAGAGCCTACACCCTCATACGTGAAGCTACTACCATAGCACTAATGGTTTTAAAACGTAATATTACAGAAGTATTCTTAAATTTGGGCTCTGTCAATTTGGCCTGTTTTTTAATTTATATTTTAAAATAATCTGTTAGTAATGTATATTGGATGTAGTTCATGCTAAAATAATTACTATTTTTTACTGTCTCCATTGAAAAGTGTTACGTCACAGATGAATACAGCAAGATTAAATATTTTTCACCTAGTGACCCAAAACCAAAAAGTATGTCTTTTAGATTTTAGGCAATTCTAACATTGATTACCTATAAAGCTACGTTCAAAGAAAGTTCCAGAATACAATAAGCATAAAATAAACTTCTGTTGTCTTTATTACTTATTATCTTTGTTAAAAATTTTATTTGGCAAAAGTAGATATAAGTAAAGAAATACATGTATTATTTATTTCAGATAAGAATTTTGAAAATAAACCGTGGCCTCTATGTGCCATGAGTCTGTTTCATCAAATCATAAGTATTCGTTGTACTTATGTATGGTGATCTTACTCTGAACATTTTATGGAGTTTAACAATTTGGTCATTAATAGGTCAAAGCATTCAAAAGAGCTGAAACTGCAATTAGGATATGCCACAACTAGGTGGATATAGGTGCCATATTTTGTGTGTGTGTGTGTGTGTGTGTGTGTGTGTGTGTGTTAATCTTTTATATCTGAGATCCTATTCAATGACAGTACATATCCTTTTGGTTTTTACAAAACCTCACTTCTTTGACAACAGCTAAATGGTAACATGAATACCTAATACAGGGAGCAAGGGAAATTAAATATGAGATTTAATACAGTATTTTTTCTCATTTTGTGTATGAATTAATTATCAGTGAAGTTCATCTACGGCTGATCTTCTTTTTCAGATATTGATTTGCTCAGTTTGAATCCTATCTTGGAACCAGAGCCTACCTAGGCTGCTGAGCATCTATTCATCCCAGCAGTGAGGAATTAAAACAGCACCACCACACCACCCACTTCCACCTTTCCTTGGCTTCTTGTAGTTTTCATTACTCACTCAGTGTGAGAGAAGGAAGGTTGGAAGATTTCCAATAGCTCTGTCTTGCCTTTCTGCTTCTGGTTTTCAAAAATTCTATTCCATAAAGCAGAAGGCAGGGCGGGGGGTGGGGGGAGACTAATTTTTTTTCTTTTTTTAATAGCAAAGGGGATAACTTTCAATTTACTTTTTTTTTATTGTATTTTAGATGAGGGTTTACAGAGCAAATTAGTTTCTCATTAAACAATTAATACACATATTGTTTTGTGACATTGGTTGCCACCCCCACGACATGTCAACACTTTCCCCTTTTCGACCTTGGGTTCCTCGTTACCAGCTTTCCTGTCTCTCATCATTGTCCCTGGACTGATGAGCCCATTTAGTCTCATTTTGTTTTATGGGCCTGTCTAATCTTTGGCCAAAGGGTGAACCTCAGGAGTGACTTCAGTACTAATTTAAAAGGGAGTCCAGGGGCCATAGTCTGGGAGTTTCTCCAGTCTCTGTCAGACTAGTAAGTCTGGTCTTTTTATTTTTTATTTTTTTTGTGGTGAGTTAGAATTTTGTTCTACATTTTTCTCCAGCTCTGTCTGGGACCCTCTTCTGTGGTAGCCAGGCACCATCTAGTTGTGCTGCATTCAGTCTGGTGGAGGCTGTGGTACTTGTGGTCCATTAGTCTTTTGGACTCATCATTCCCTTGTGTCTTTGGTTTTCTTCATTCTCTCTTGCTCCAGATGGGGTGAGACCAGTGGAGTATCTTAGATGGCAGCTCCCGAGCTTTTAAGACCCCAGACATTTCTCACCAAAGTGATGTAGAACATTTTCTTTATAAATTATGTTATGCCAGTTGAGCTAGATATTTCCTGAAACCAGCGCTCAGCCCAGTATTTCAGTCTCTCAGGGAGTTTGCATGTGTCTATGGAGCTTCCATGACCTTGATTTGGTTAAGTGGTGCTGGCTTCCCCAATATTGTGTACAATCTTACCCTTCACCATAGTTACCACTTACCTGTTGTCTACTTAATGTTTTTCTCTCCCCACTTTACCCCTCTGCTCCCTTGTAACTATCAAAGATTGTTTCTTTTTGTGTGTAAACTTTTCCATGAGTTTTTATAATAGTGGTCTCATACAATATTTGTCCTTTTGTGATTGACTTATTTCACTCAGCATAATGCCCCCCAGATTCATCTATATTGTGAGACGTTTCACAGATTCATCATTGTTCTTTATCATTGCATAGTATTCCATTTTGTGTTTAAACCATAGTTTGTTTATCCATTCATCTGTTAATGGGCACTTAGGTTGTTTCCATTTTTTTGCTATTGTGAATAATGCTTCAATGAACATGGGTGTGCATATGTCTATTCATGTGATGGATCTTATTTCTCTAGGATATATTCCTAGGAGTTTTGGGATTGCTAGATCATATAGTATTTCTATTTCTAGTTTTTCAAGGAGGTACCATATTGTTTTCCAAAATGGTCTTACCATTTTGCATTCTCACCAGCAGTGCATAAGAGTTCCAATCTCCCTGCAACCTCTCCAACATTTGTTATTTTCTGTTTTTTTTAATTCGTGCCAGTAATGTCGGGGTAAGATGGCATCTCATTGTAGTTTTGATGTGCATTTCTCTTAACGGCTAGTAATTGCGATCACTTCCTCATGTGTCTGTTAGCTGCCTGAATGCCTTCTTTGGTGAAGTATCTGTTCATATCCTTTGCCCATTTTCAGTTAACTTTTTTAATTTCAGTGTACTGAATGGCTTTCATGTAGCCAGTCCAGAGCTAAGCATTAGGATACAACAGTGAACCAGACACAATGCTTATATTTCTAGTGGGAGATTCAATAAAAGAGCAAAAAAAAAAGGACTGATGAGAGGAACTGAACGGAGAATTGTGATTAGAGAATAATTTGGAGAAACCAAATTTAAAAAAATTTTTTTAATTAAGTCTACAGAAAAGTTGAGAGTAGTTCAGCAACTTCCTTATACTCTACCTATAATCCCAAATTACCAGTTATCACTTTGTCACATTTGCCTTATCTTCCTAAGTATAGATGCTTTTATATTTCTGAGCCATTTGAAAGCAAGTTGGAGATATGTGAAACTTCACCCCTGCATACTTCAGCTTGCAACTCCTAAGAATAACGTCACTCTCCCACATAACCACGATGCTATCATAAAAAAAAAAAAAAAAAAAAAAAAACCTGTTGCCATCAAGTCAATTATGACTCATTACGACCCTATAAGGACAGGGTAGAACTCCCATAGGGTTTCCAAGGAGCGGGTGGTGGATTCCAACTTGGAATCCAATTCCCTTTTGGTTAGCAGCTGAACGCTTCACCACTGCACCATCAGGGCTCCCAATGCTATCATAGCAGGTAAGAAAAATGAGTGATACTTCCATAATATCTAATATCTAATCCAGATTCAAATTGCTTCAGTTGTCTTCAAATGTCTGCAATAGCTGCTTTCTCTCTCCTGTCTCCAGTCCAGGATCCAGCCAAGATTCACATTCATATTTGCTTGTTATGTCTCTAGTCTTTTAATCTAAAATAATCACTCTATCATTTTTTGTTTTTCATGGCACTACCTTTTGTTGAGTGCAGGCAAGATGTTTTGTGGAATGTCCTGCATTCTGGATTTACTTGATTATTTCTTCCTGGAGGTCTTAATCCAATATCATTTATCTTCCCTATAAATGGAAAGTCACTAGAGGCTTGATTAGATTCAGGTTTGCCAGTTTGGGCAAGAACACTTCCTAAGTGATACGTGTTTCATTTTGCATTGTATCAGAATATAAGGACAAGTTGTTTCACTATTGTTGTTATTGTTAGGTGTCATGGAATAGAATTTCGACTCATAGCATCCCAATATGACAGAGTAGAACTGCCCCATAGGGTTTTCTAGGCTGTAATCTTTACAAGAGCAGATTGCCAGGTCTTTTCTCTTGCAGAGCCACTGGGCGGGTTCATACCTCCAACCTCTTCGTTAGCAGCTGAGTGCTTAACCTTTGTGCCACAGGGCTCCTAGTTCCACTATTAGTGATACAAAATCTGAACAGTAGGTTAAGGTGGTGACCACCAGATCTATAGAGTAAAGGTAATTTTTTTTTCTATTTATAAATCCGTATGAACGCCCTGTTTCCTAAAACCTTTCAACGTAGTTTTAGCACATATTAATGACTCTGGCCTAATCAGTTACTGGTAGTTCCCAACTTACGATGGGGCTCCATTCCGACGACAACATGGCAAGTTGGCTCTGATTTAAGTTGAATACCTCTTTTCTTTTCTTTTTTTTTTAGTTTTCATTATTATTGTCTTTTATTATCAGTATATTTATAAATCATAGCATTGAACATCTGCAAGTGAACATCTGAAAATTATAACATCAGTAAATTATGCACTGCAACATTGTATGTAGTATGTATTACTAACGATAAGATGTACCAAAAAAAAAAAAAAACCAGATGGTCGTAAGCGTGGTTTGTCATCACTCGAATATGTTGTAAGTCAGGGACTACTTGTATCATACTGCAAAATAGTGGATTTTTTTCTATCTTTTTTTGTACATATATTGGTGGGCAGTAGTCTATTAAAAAACAAAAACAAAAAAACTTTCTTTGCTCTGCTCTCCATCTACCCCTCAAGCTTTTGTGTATTCTCTCTGTCTCTATCAGTTACGGATTATAGATCTTTTTATTCAAGGAGTTATAATCAGTTATCATAATGGTAATTTGGGATATTCAACTTCTCTCACATTGAGCCAGAAGAAGTCCTTCAAGTTGGCTCCTCTGTTGTCAGGACATAAGCTGGTTATATTAGGGTCCCTCTTTTTAGCACAGTGTCATGTCCCAGACTCCAGCTTGTTCTTTCTCTCCTCCAGACTTGGAGTCAGCCACCACTGACTTAAAAAAAAAAAAAAATTGGGATACTGTGGAGAAATCAGTGCCTATATGCCACTAAGTTTGCTATGTGTCGGAATCGACTCGACAGCAACGGGTTTGGTTTTGGTTTTTTTAATATGTCACTAGGTGGATGTGGGTGACATATTTTTGTGTGTATGTGAGTGTGTTTTAATCTAGGATCCTGTTCAGTGACAAAAATACCTTTTGATTTTTTACAAAACCTCAGGTCTTTGACAACTGCTAGATGGGAACATGAATACCCAATACAGGGAGCCAGAGAAGTTAAACATAATAAATGTGCCACTAGTGGTGGCATATAGGCACTGATTTCTCTAAGGAATCCCAATTTCTTTCTTTTTTAAATTTTATTGTGGTAAAATATATATAAGGAGCCCTGGTGGCACAACAGTTAAGCACTCAGCTGCTAACCAAAACGTTGGCAGTTTGAACCCACCCAGCTTCTCCATGGGAGAAAGAGCTGGCGATCTGCTCCCATAAAGATTACAGCCTAGAAAACCCTATGGAACAGTTCTACTCTGTCACATGAGGCCATTATGAGTTAAAATCATTTCAATGGCACCCCAAAACAGCAAAATACATATATACAACAAAAAGTTTGCCATTTTAACCATTTTTAAGTGTATGATTCAGTGACATTAATTACATTCACCATGTTAAGTTACCATCACCACTATCTATTTCCAAAAGTTTTACATTACTGCAAACAGAAACTCAGTATCTTTTCAGCAATAACTCCCATTCCTTCCTCCTCCAGCTCCTGGCAACCACTTTTGAATTCATTTCTCCTTCTCTTTGACTGACAACAGGCCCTTTTATATACTGATGTACCTAGTGGTCTCCGGATGAAGCCAATTTGGCCTATTTTCAGGGTTTTTTTGTTTTTTTTTTTTTTGGCTGACTGACCATCAGTAAGGAACCCTAGTGGTGCAGTGGCTAAAGTGCTTGGCTGCTAACCAAAAGGTTGGTGGTTTGAACCCACTAGCTGCCTCAGGAAAAAAATGTGGCAGTATGCTTCCTTGAAGATTTACAGCCTTAGAAACCCCATGGGGCAATTCTACTCTCTCTCTATAGGGTTGCTATGAGTCAGAATCAACTCAACAGCAGAGGGTTTGGTTTTTTGATTTTTGACCATCAGTAGCCTTCAGAGATTAGATCTTTGAAGGGCGATAGGCCCCTTCCCCCAATCTCACTGCGAGGCGATATGGTCCAGTAACCACAAGTCTCAACCAAAATCTGGTACACACAAATATTTATTAACATGGAGGCATAAAAATTGTTGCCCTGTGGCTTGTTGTTCTGTAAGCTAAGCAATGTCCCAGCTCAGTCCTTTTCATTATTTCAGCAAGCACCTGACAGAAAGGTTCAGTCTGAGGCAAAGGCAATAAAGTTCTGAAAAGAGAATTTAGCTCATCTCAGGAAGGAATACACAGAGTCACTGTACCAAAAAGAACTGGTCGACATTCAACCATTTCAGGAGGTAGCATATGATCAAGAACCTATGGTAGTGAAGGAAGAAGTCCAAGCTGCATTGAAGATACTGGCAAAAAACAAGTCTCTAGGAACTGACAGACTACCAACTGAGATGTGTCAACAAACGGATACAGTGCTGGAAGTGCTCACTCATCTATGCGAAGAAATTTGGAAGACAGTTACCTGGCCAACCGACTGGAAGAGATCCATATTTATGCCTATTCCAAAGAAAGGTGATCAAACCGAATGCAGAAATTATTGAAAAATATCGTTAATACCACACAAAAGTAAAATTTTGCTGAAGATCATTCAAAGGCAAGGAACCACCAGAAATTCAAGCCAGATTCAGAAGACGACATGGAACCAGGGATATCATTGTTGATGTCAGATGGATCCTGGCTGAAAGCAGAGAATATCAGAAAGATGTTTACCTGTGTTTTATTGACTATGCAAAGGCATTCAACAGTGTGGATCATAACGAATTACAGATAACATTGAGAAGAGTGGGAATTCCAGAACACTTAATTGTGCTCATGAGGAACCTGTACTAAGACCAAGAGTCAGTCGTTAAAGCAGAACAAGGTGATACTGTGTGGTTTAAAGTCAGGAAAGGTGTGCATCAGGGTTGTATCCTTTCACCATACTTAGTCAATCTGTATGCTGAGCAAATAATCTGAGAAGCTGGCCTATGTGAAGAAGAATGTGGCATCAGGATTGGAGGAACAGTCAGTAACAACCTGTGTTATGCATATGACACAAGCTTGCTTGCTGAAAATGAAGAAGACTTGAAGCACTTACTGATGAAAATAAAAGACCACAGCCTTCAGTTATGGATTACATCTCAACATAAAACAAAAATCCTCACAACTGGACCAATAAGCAACATCATGATAAATGGAGAAAGATTGAAGCTGTCAAGGATTTCATTTTACTTGGATCCACAATCAACACCCATGGAAGCAGTAGTCAAGAAATCAAAAGACACATTGCATTGGGCAAATCTGCTGTAAAAGACGTCTTTCAAATGTTAAAAAGCAAAGATGTCACTTTAAGGACTAAGGTGCACCTGACCCAAGCCATGGTGTTTTCAATCACCTCTTATGCATGTGAAAGCTGGGCAATGAATAAGGAAGACTGAAGAAGAATTGATGCCGTTGAATTATGGTGTTGGCAAAGAATACTGAATATACCATGGACTGCCAAAAGAACAAACAAATCTGTCTTGGAAGAAGTACAGCCAAAATACTCCTTAGAAGCAAGGATGGCAAGACTTCATCTCACATATGTTGGACATGTTATCAGGAGGGACGAGTCCCTGGGAAGGACATCATGCTTGGTAAAGTAGTAGGTCAGCGAAAAAGAGAAAGACCCTCAACGAGATGGGTCGACACAGTGGCTGCAACAGTGGATTCAAGCATAACAACAATCATGAGGATGGCACAGGACCAGGCAGTGTTTTGTTCTTTTGTACACAGGGTCGCTATGAGTCAGAAGCAACTAGATGGCACCTAACAACAACAATAGAGCAGAAAGAAAAACTTCTTTGGTTAGTCATATGAACACAGCACCCAAAAGAGTTCTAGAACTGCTTGTACAATATATCTTGTTGATCCACATACTTTGGACAAAACTCGTTTCACTATGAATAATTATTTCTAATCTCTTTTGCTAATGAGTGAACTGTCCAAGTGCAGATTTAGATGATATCACTTGAAAAGGCAGCCTCCAGAGTCTAAAATTCAATTCTAACTAACCATGCTGGGGGTGTGCATTGCTTATTATGGCATTAAGATGGAGACCAATCACCTTTAAGGTTTAAAGTTAATGTGCACACACACACATATCCCTCTGCCTAAAGTCAAGAATTTTTAAACAAATTACAGAGAACACAGCTCACTCAATCACTTGCATACAAATCTGCCTCTTCCCTTCCCACCTTCCTCATGCTGTGTTGAGAGGCAGCAAGCACAGTGATGAGGAGCGTGAACCCTGGAGTAACTTGACCTGAGTCCAAATGGATGGTCTAACATTTCTTAGTTATGTACCCTCAAGTGAGTTATTACTTGACCTCTCCAAGCTTCACTTTCCTTATTTGTAAAGTGAGGATAATAAAAACACAATCTGATAAAGCACATAAAGTGCTTAGCATATAGTATGATTATTACCATTTCCTCTTCTACTCCATTTCTTCTTTAAGAATAATTTTATTGTGATAAATATATATAACAAAAATTTGCCATTTTAACCATTTTTAAGTGTATAATTCACTGACATTAATTACATTCACCATGTTGTACAACAATCACCCGTTTCCAAAAGTTTTTCAATACCCCAAACAGAAACCCAGTACTCCTTAAGCAATAACTCCCCACCCCATCCCTAGCTCCTGGTAACCACTAATAAACTTTCGTTTGCATTTGTGCCCATTTACTTATTCTAGATATTTCATGTAAGTGGGATCATACAGTAGTTTGTGTCTGACTTACTTCACACAGCATAATGTTTTCAAGGTTCATCCTTGTCATAGCATGTAGCAGAACTTTGTTTCTCTTTATAACTGAATAATATTCCATTTGTATGTATATAGCCATTTGTCTTAGTCATCTAGTGCTGCTATAACAGAAATACCACAAGTGAATGGTTTTAACAAAGAGAAGTTTATTTCCTCACAGTCAAAGTAGGCTAAAAGTCCAAATTCAGGGTGTCACCTCCAGGGGAACGCTTTTTCTCTCTGTCAGCCTTCCTCTCATCAATGTTCCCCCGGACTAGGAGCTTCTCGGCGCAGGGACCCCAGTCCAAAGGACGCACTCTGCTCCCG
>NW_004444092.1:5021073-5065572 GCF_000243295.1 Trichechus manatus latirostris
GGTTTACAACATACAGGAAAATCACACAGTACCAGGAATCATGGCCTAGCCAAATGGATACACAATTTTTGGGGGACATAATTCAAACCATGACACCATTAAAAACTTGTTGTTGTCAAGTCGACTCCGACTCATAGCAACCCTATAGGACAGAGTAGAACTGCCCCATAAGGTTTTCAAGGAGTGGCCGGTGAATTCAAACTGCCTACCTTCTGGTTAGCAGCCAAGTTCTTAACCACTGCGCCATTAAATCTGTTCATCTGTTGAAGGACACTTGAGTTGTTACCACCTTTGACCATTGTGAATAATGCTGCAGTGAACACTGATGTACAAGTATCTGTTTGGATCCTTGCTTTCAAGGCTTTTGGGTCTATAGCTAGGAGTGGGATTGCTGGATGATATGAGGAACCACCACACTGCTTTCTATAGCAGCAGCACCATTTTACATTCCCACAGCCAACACACAGGTGTTCCAATTTCTCTACGTCCTCGCAACATTTGTTATTCCCCCCTTTTTTATAATGGCCATTCTACTGGGTATGAAGTGGTATCTCCTTGTATTCATTTGCATTTCCCTAATGACTAGTGATGTTGAGCATCTTTTCATATGCTTACTGACCATTTATATATCTTCTTTGGAGAAATGTCTATTCAAGTCCTTTGCCCATTTTTTCATTGGATTGTTTCTGTTGTTGAGCATTCCATTTCTTTTTATTTTTCCATTTTTCCTTCTCCCAAGTCCATATTTTGCATCCATCCATCTAATCAATATTTATTTGAGCAACTATTAAGTACAAGGCGCTGTGGCTGTCACTGGAAGACCCAGTGATCGACAGAATGGGGCCTCTTCCCACAACGAGCCTACAATCCCACATGTAGGTTCAGACTTCATACCCATTGCCGTTGAGTCGATTCGTTCATAGCAACCCTACAGGACAGAGTAGAACTGCCCCATAGGGTTTTCAAGGAGCAGCTCGTTGATTCAAACTGCCCACCTTTTGGTTGGCAGCCAAATACTTAACCATAGCACCACCAGGGCTCTTCAGGCTTAACAGTTATGTTTATTGACCACTTAAGAGTATAGCAAGCACAGTGCTGAGCATTTTACCACTCATCACATTTAAGCAATTTATGAGGTGGATGATATTTTACAGAAGAGGAATCTGTAGCTTAAGAAAGTTAAGTTACTTTTCCAAGCTGGATCCAAACTCAGTGACGTGGCCCCCAAGCCCTGCACACACACCTGCAGCACACTCTTGACCCCACAGCTCTGGGAGCCCTCTTCTCTTTGTCATATCTCTGTTCCTAAGTCCTAGTGAAAACAGCCTCAAATTCATCCTCTGCTTGCACTCTTTTAAAATTAGTCATCTTAAAAATAGTTTTAAAAATCTGTACCCTAGGTTTTACAGTGTTCTTTTAGTACAGTCTGTCTTCCTTAGCTTTAACAGAGGCAGCTCAGTAGAGGCAGCACTATTAAGGGCACAGACTTTGGAGCCAGACTGCCTGGCTCTGCCACTGTGTGACCTAGAGCAAGTTACTCAACCACTCTGTTTCTCAGTTTCTTATCTATAAAACTGGGGTAATGTTACCTACCTCGTAGGTTGTTCTGAGAATTAAAAGCATTAACATATGAAAAGTTCAATGGTCTGAACTTTGAATTCGTGTGAGCTGTGTTAAGTGTCAGGCTTCATTATTCATACTGTAATTATGTATTCATACTATAACTGTATCACGTAAGTCAGGGACCAACTTTTCTTAATATCCTCAGGTCTAGTAAACCTTGGTCTCTTAAGAAATATTTATGCAGTTAAACTCAATAGGACTACCATTTCTTTCTGTTGGTAAATAAAAACAGATCATGCTTGAAGATTCTACTTTGCTGTGCTCAAACTCCTCAAATCTTTCCCATCATCTGCCACTGGTCCAGCCCCTTCCCTCCAAGGTGATCGTCATTATGAAAGGGGAAAGTGCATTCCTTGCCTAGGGAAACTGAAGGCCTAGAAGAAAGTCAAGAAGCCTTTCGAAAGCCTAACCTACTGAGGAACTCTGTCTCCTATTCTATTTCCTGACTATAGCGCCATGTTGCCCAGAAGGCCCCTATCCTATTTCCTTTCCTTCTCTCCCTCCGATTTTTTTTAATCCCATCAACAATGGGGACACAAAGATATTCACAAATCCATCCAGTCAAAAATGTTAACTCCGTACACATCGTGTTCGACACTCTGAGGTAGGGCATGGAGGCCAGGAGACAAGGTCCCCTGCCCCAAATCTTGGAGAAGCCCTTCACTTAAATTATCCTCTCCCTCGAAGCCTCCCAGTGGATCGACCGCATTTCTCTATCTCAACTCACAACCTGTGGTCCAGAAGCTCGAAGTTCCGGGCTCTGAACTCAAGCTCCCCGCCACTCTGCTCTTTCAACTCCCCTCACTGTCGATTAAGGAGCTAAGGTAGAATGCCGCGGCTTGTAGCAGCAAACTCCCTCCACCGTCCTACCAACTGGTGCGCTGGTGCCAAAGCTGCCAAGAGAACGTCAGACCTTCCCCGGGCTTCCTCTCTGAAAATTCAGCCTTCGGGGGGGCGGGGAGGAGGTTGGGAAGAACCTTTAAACCTTTACGCCTTGAAACTTGAAAGGTGGCCTTGAACCCGCTACGGCCGAACGCGCGCAGGAAGCCTGGCGCTGAGCAGTACCGCTCTGGCCGCACGTCTGTCCCGGAGACGGCGGTGGGCGGAGCGGGGCGGGGCGGGACCGAGCGGGCACCAGTCGGCGGGGGAGCCTGCCACCCACGCCGTCCCGGAGCGCCCCGAGCCGGTTCGCTGCCACCAGTCGTCCGTAGACCATGGGGAAGCTGGTGGCGCTGACCCTTCTGGGGGTCGGCTTGGCCCTAATTGGGGAGAGGTTATGGGCGTTAAGGTGAGCTGGTATTTTGGTGAGGGCGTCTTCTGCTACCTTTCTCGCCTCTTCCGAGGTAGTTCCTGGGCTGCTCGGTGCCCTCTTCCTAGCGAGTAGGAAAGAGAGACTTTTGAGGCCTCACTTTCCTCTCTCACCCAGCAAACTATCTCTTGAGAAGCTTCTTCTGTGGAAAGTGGGCTCTTTTACTTTCTAAGAGGGTAGGGAGGAAATGCCCCCCTTTATTTTCTGAAAGTCATGTCCCCTGTCCCAGGTCGCCCTTGGCATTCTGCTCCTGCAGAAAAAAAACTCCCTTAGAAGTGTTGGCCGTGGGGGAAGAGACCAGTCTACCAGATGAATGTTTATGGCTGATTCAAAACTTTGCCCAAGCCTGGTTAACCACTGAGGAGTACTTGGTTACAGAACCCTCCCAGATTAAAAGAGCTAGCCAGACAACAGGGAAATGAGCTGAAACCCGCAGTGGGTATCTGGCATTTTCTAGGTATCCAGCCTTTTTAAGGGGAAGATCAGGTGGTAATATCCATCTCAGAAATGTCTCAGGAAAAGTCAATACTGGGCTAGAAAGAAGAAATGTTAGGTGATGATATGCACCCCTGAGTGTGTCTAAAGCCTCTGCTTGCGTTCAGTTGTCTTTGTATTGTTTTTATTTATTTCTCTAAGTAGAATCTGGTTTCCACCAAGGTTCACATCTAGAATTTGTTGAGGTGCCTGATGCCTTTTGGCAATACTTTCTAGTCCAGTTTGAGAGTGTTTATTGTTACATTTGCTACCTTTGTACCCATGTGAGAGAGTCAGAAACAAAATAGATTTAAAAGATATTTTTTTAAGTGACAGTAAGTGTAAAGCCTTCCTGAACACAGTTTAACAAAAATTTAAAAAATTATCCCTTGTATTTAGAGGAGTGTTTCACCGTGAAAACAAGAACACTGTATTGAAAAATAACTTGGTCAATTGCTTAGATTGTGGTCAGTTTAATGAATTTACATACCTGCAAAGTAAGTTGGTATAAAATTTAAAAAATAAAGCTAAAGCAAAAGTTAAAGGATATAGCTACTGGGAGACCCTATTGATTTGGGGGAAGGCAATTGTGAAGGGATTCAAAAAACAAAACTATTGGGACTAAGGGGGGAAAGTGCAGATCTATAGTAGACAGTACTTTGGCAAATTGAAGGATGTTATTTTGTATATTTAAATTAATAATATTGTTCAGTATGCATACTATTAAATTGTGTCTTTTATTTGGGCAGCAGAGCGTTTTCCTTATATAATCACATTTGAACCTTGTAATAACTGAGTGAAGTTAGCATTATTATCAACAGTGTCCACATTTACCAGTAAAAGCAGACTCCAAATATTTACTTGTTATGTCACCCTTAAATTCTAATAGAGTTAACCAATACAAAAGTGACTAAAAGCCATGTTTAAACATTGATTTTGGATGTTGTGCAATGACTTCCAGTGTTCATTTTTATTTTCTACAGGCGAAGAATGAATGCATCACGAGAAGTGGAGCCAGTAGAACCTGGAAACTGCCACCTCATTGAGGGAATCGGTAAGTACGTGCAGTAGCAAGAGGGGCCAGCACAATTTCTTGATCGCCATCCACCTGAGTGCCAAGTTATGCCTCATTACTCCTTAGACCCCCATAGTAGGGCTACCCCCATCCACTTTACCCAAGCTACACCATTCAAGGTCTCCAGGGATCTCTTAAATGCCCAAATCTGGCTTTTTCTCAGTCCTTTTCCTTACTGATGTCTCTCCATCATTTGAAGAATGTCATTGACTACTCCTTGGCCATCCCTGCTTTCCCTTCGGTGATATCTCATTATGCTTGTCTTCTGTTGCCTGTATTATTTTTTTTTCTTCTCTCTTTTTCTCCCTTCCTTCCTCTCTTTGATGACATTCCTGGCTTCAAGTGTGACTTCTTTCAAAATTTATCTGCAAGTACCAAGAAAATATGACTTAGCCCTTACCCTAAGAACCTTACATCCTACTGAGATTCTAAAAAATTAATCTGAAAGCCGTAGCCTCATCCCTAACCTCTCAAACTGCAGGCCTTCATTTTCTGTCACCAAAGGGTGCCTCCACCTCAGACTCAACCTAATCTGAAATCTACTTCATGTTTCTGTAATTTCCTTCCTCATTTCCCAACCCATGAGAATCTATTCATCTAAACTTCTCCTATGTAATGTACCCGCATTCTCAAGAGACTCAGTTCAAAATCCAGGGACTGTTTATTTTCCCTTCGTCCCTCATGTTCCATGTGCAACATGCTGGCATCATTTTTCTTCTCTGTCTCTTCACACAAAACTCATTTTATCTACCAGTCATTGTCAGAACTGCTTATTTGGGTTCTTACCTTCCAATTCTTCCTGACACCGCTACTAGGAAAAAAAACTTCAAACTAGATTCTGTTCACTGTTCTGGGAATGTGTTCTTTCAGTTTGTCACCTTTGCTCATGAAATTCTCTCCACGTATTCCTCTGTCTCTGCTAGCTGAAAACAGCTGCAAATTCCTCTCCTTCCCCTGAACTCTCACAGCACTCTGAAACTATGATTTACTTATGACAGCTAGCACACTTATTTACTTTAGAGCTCTCAGCATTCTCTCTTCCTCTCCCTATCAGATTTTAAACTCCCTAGGGTCAAGGACTGTGCCTTATTTATCAGTGTGTTGCAGGATAGTTTATTGTGATAGGAGTTTGTATTTTATTTTTCTTACTATAAAAGAAACAGAAGAGTAAGAGACTTTTGTGGTTTTGGTTTTCTGTCTTTTCTTTTTCTTTTTTAAATTTCTTCCTCTTAATTTCTTAAAAAAAAAAAGTAGCCTGAACCTTGTGCTCCTTAGTCTTAGGGGAGGTTTGTGCTGTGGGATGAAAAGCAGAAGTAGCTGAAGACAGATCCCTTCCTGACTTTTGTGTTCAAAAACCTGAGCTGCTTCTAGGGACTATGATAGAGAAGGGATAAGAATACATGGATTTTTTGAATAGCAGGGACCCTTGCCCCACTGCCTGACAGTATTCTGGGGAAGAAGCAAGACCTCAGAAGGAATGGATACAAGGTATCTTTAAGGGGGCTAGACCCTTTGCATTGTGTGTCTCAGCCAGAGCAAAGACCTTGCACCCAAACATGGCACGAAAGTGGCAGAGCTATCTGATGAAAAAGGACCACATGGGCATGGCAGTGAGTAATCAGTAGTGGCTAGTGTAGAATGAAGACCATATGATTGTCCCAAAATACTCTGCCCAGTTTTAAGACCTACCACCTAGGGTCTTTGCACACCCTAGCAAAGAAACCCAGTAGTCACTTAAATCAGCCTAGTGGGATGTGGACTCAAGGTCAGGTTTAATTGGATTTAAAAAATAACAAAATATGATATTCATTCATTTATTTGCTGTTTTGTTGAGTAATATTTATACTTGCAACATATGTACCTCTCAAAAGTATGAGTCTGCCAAGTAAGTTAGAGGGTTCATTAGATGATTGCTAAAGTCTAATCTGGCTCTCAAGTTATATAATTAAACTAGATTTGAGAAGCTTAAACTCGAGCTAATATTGTAAGACATAGGCCAAGGTTCTGATTCTCCAAATATTTTAAATAAAATGACTTAAATGGCTGGAAGCTGGCTAGGAGCCGAAGGAAAAATGCCATGTTTCTTGTGTCTGTTTGCATATTTGCATTTTATACTTGCAGAACTAAGCAAGTTGGCATGATTATCGGACATTTGTCAATAGGAAAATACTGATATATATCTGAAAATAATAACCACTCAACTCCACCACAAGAAGACAAACAAGCCTATTAAAAAATGAGCAAAGGACTTGCATAGACATTTTCCCCAAGAAGATATACAGAAGGCCAATAAGCACATGAAAAGATGCTTAACATCATTAGCCATTAAACCTGTTACCATCAAGACATTTCCAACTCATAGCGACTCTGTAAAACATAGTAGAACTGTCCCATAGGATTTTCAAGGCTGTAAATCTTTACAGAAGCAGATAGCCACATCTTTCTCCCGGGGATTGGCTGGCGGGTTGAAACATCCGATCTTTCTGTTAGTAGCTGAGCACTTAACCACTGCGCCACCAGGGCTCTTTCTTTAGTTATTACAGAAATGCCAATAAAAACCAGGAGATACCACTTCACACCCATTAAGATGGCTATTATCAAAAAAGGTGGGGGGGAGGATAACAAATGTTGTCGAGGATGTAGAGAAATTGGAACCCCCGTGCATTGCTGTGGGAATGTAAAATGGTGCAGCTGCTGTGGAAAGCAGTTCGGCAGTTCCTCAAAAAGCTCACATAGAATTACTACATGGCCCAGCAATCCTACTCCTGGGTATATACCCAGAAGGCCTGAAAGCAGGAACTCAAACAGATATTTTACGTCAGTGTTCGTTGCAACATTATTCACAATAGTCAGAGGTGGAAACAACCCAAGTGTCTTTCAACTGATGAATGGACGAACAAAATGTGGGACATACATACAGTGGAAATAGCCATAAAGAGAAATGAAGTTCTGATACATGCTATGACAAGGATGAACCTTGAAAACTTTATGATGAGTGAAATAAGTCAGACACAGAAGAATAAATATTCTATGAGCCCACTTACATGAAATATCTACAGTAGGCCAATGCACAGAGACAAAAGTTTATTAGTGCTTATCAGGAGCTGGGAGAGGGGGGAAATGGGGAGTTATTGCTTAAGGGGTACTGAGTGTCTGTTTGACGTGATGAAAAACATTTGGAATAGGATGGTGGTGATGGTTGTGCAAAATGGTGGATGTAATTAATGTCAGTGAATTGTACACTTAAAAATGGTTAAAATGGCAAATGTTTGTTATATATTTTTACCACAAAAATGTTTAAACAGAAATAAAATATGATGCAATTCCAGTAACAACAACAATAAAAATTATCAATACTACCAAAAAAAAAAAAACCAGCTGCTTTATCAAAGGCTTAATGTCTATGAAGCACACCGTTGAGTCTTATACAAACATCTACGTCATCCTCACAACTTACCTGTAAGGCGTGTGCTGCTATCTGTGCTTCGCAGATTAGGAAACTGACAGATGGAAGAATTAAGTTACTTGCCCAATGGTCCAGAATTAGTGGGTGACGTGTGTAGATTATGAACACAGTTGTTTTTTGCTTCTCTGCCTTTGAACTTTCTGTTGTGTGACACTGCCTTTCTTATCTACTGACAACACATTTTCATTATGGAAGCTTCAGGAAAGAAGTACTGCAGCAGAAGAAAACAGAAAACCTGTGACCAAAAAAAAATAAAATAAAATAAACTGAAATATTAACAAATAGAGGCTGACCAAAACCCTGAAAAGGGCAAGCTAAGTATTTAAATAAAGATCAGTATTAAGACTATAATAAGCAATAGAAAACCACTGAAATATTTTGGCAGGGTGTGGTGGGCAGTAACAGAGCTAGGGGAAAATTCTGATTTGTTTTCTTCAAGACCCAGACATTTGGAGTTAACTTTATTTGTGGGAGAAACTCTTCCTTTTTTTTTTTTTTTCTTCCTTCCCCAGTATTCTTTCTGGAACGAAAGGTTGAAAGATTGAACTACTTTTCCTTCCAGAAATCATGTCTTATACAGATGTTTCTGTATGAAGCTTATTTTTGTTCCAAGACTTTGAAGGTCAGGGATTGTTTTAACCAGGAAGTTATTTGGCTGTCCTTGGCGTTTAACCAAAGCTGCACTTGAAATATGGATAGCATTATCAGGATCTGCCCTGGGCAGAATTATCAAGGGGCTAACCCTTGTAATTTTATCTTCCTATTTTCCCTTAAGACATCTTTTCTCCCCTTCTGTGACTTTCTCACTCTCCAGGATATGTTTCCACCCCAAAGTAGGTCCCGATTGCTTTCTTAGCTGGCTGTTAGAATCCTCTCTCCAAATTATGAAATGATAATATTAACTGGTAGTAATTTCTGATGTGACCCTTTCTCAGGGTTCCTGTAGGCTCCAGTGTACAGGGGCATGGTTGAAGTCCAAAGAAATGAAGTTATACCAAACAGTGGGATTAACGGGTTGAAAAGCATAGATCCTGGACGGCACAAAGCGCTCGACTACCAGCCGAAAGGTTGGCACTTCAAACCTGCTTAGAGGTGCCTCAGAAGAAAAGCCTGGTGATCCGCTCCCGAAAGGTCACAGCCTTGAAAACCCTATAGAGCAGTTCTACTCTGTACTCGTGGGGTTGCCATGAGTCAGAATCAACAGCAACTAACAACAACAGCTATTCATAAGGCTGATTTTAGGTGTAGAATTAGGGTTTTAATGAGAGTTGAGCACAGGTTAATGAGTATGTGGGGAAGACTCACGGGAGGGTGTCCTTGGGGCTCATATTCCCATAGTTGCCACTGTTGTTGAGATACACTGGGCCCCATTATGCAGTTACAAGGCAGGGGTAGGAAGGGACAGGAATATTGTGCAGTCAACAGGTAATTTTTTTCCACTTTTCAATGCACAGTACTCACTTCCCCATGTTCTGGGTGGCATGAGTAAATAAAAACAGGTACAACCCCTCTGAAAAACTGCCTATTCCTGTTATTATAGGAGTGGGTGGGTTTATGTTGTCATAGGAGATATGTGAAATGGTGTTGGAATAAGAAGCCAACCCACAGAGCAACTCAGGATATTTTGTACTCAGAAATTAATACTTGCAATTGTTTAGCCTCAAAACCAGACAAAGTACAAGAAACTAAACCTGTTTGTCTTGTTTTTTCAATTAACCAGCACTTCTGGAGTACTTCTGCAGTAAAAATGTAGGCATTATGTTAGGTGCAAGGATACAGTGTGAGAGAAAGACCTGATGGTTTATTTCCATAAAGATATCAGCCCAGGAAACTCTATGAAGCAGTTCTACTTTGTCACATGGAGTCTTTATGCATCGAAAATCTACAGCACCTAGCAACAGCAAGGGTACAGTACTGAATAAACCCAGTCCTTGTCTCCAGGAAGCTGACTGTCTAGTAGGAAATTAACAAGTGAACAGATGTTTGCAGCACAGTGTGAAAAGTGTGATGGTGGAGGTAGTCACAGGTGACAGTATTAGTACATAAAAGGGACACTAGACCCATGGAGGTGGGAAAGGCTGAGGGCATGGCTCCCATGCTTATCTCCAAGAACTGTGCTACTCAGCCAGGTGAAGGTGAGGGTGCCATGGGAGAGGTGTGGGTGTGCCAAGAAGGAGAGAGAAGCATGTGCACAGGCATGCAGGTGAGGAGTCTGCACATTTCACAAACTGTTTATACAAGTACTTCAACACAACTGGAATGTGGAGTAAAGGGTGAGAACTGCAAGAATGGAGCTTGGGGCCAAGATGTGGAGCACTTGGGATTCCAGACCAAGGAGCTTGGGCTTTACACAACAATCTCTGGTGAACCTCTGAAGGGTTTTAAGCAGGGGAGTAACAAGGTCAACTTGGAAATTTAAAAAAATGATTCCGTCTGCAGTGCAGAGGATGACTGTAGGGAGAAAGCTGACTTATTAGGAACCTATTGTAGAAATCCAGGAGGAAGTACTAGAGCTTAAATAACTGGTGATCAATTGGATTTGGGGAAGAGGGGGGCGTTAAAGAAATTCCGAAAGTTCTGCTTTGGGTACTTGGAGGATAGAAGTGTCATCAATTGAAATAGAGATATAGGAAATGGAGCAGATTCAAGGGGAAAATGTCCAGGTCAGTTTGGGACGTGTTAACTTTGAGAAATCCAGGTGGAAATGCCCAATATATAGGTGAATTCAGAGCTCTAGAACTTGGGAGACAGATCTAGGCTTGATTTAGAGATTGGTAAGTGAAGACCATGCTGGAGGAAGCTGAAGCCATGGGAGTGGAGTAGATCATGCAGTGGAATGGATGCTCTGCCATGAGAAAGACCCAAGGGCAAAGCTTGTAGAATATCCACATTTAAGAGAGAGGTGGAGAAGAGGTTAGGATAAAAGGAAGCCAAGCAGGAGTGTTCAAAGAGGCAGGAGAAACAGCAGAAAATTTTTTAAATTTTATTATTTCATTGGATTTTCCCAAGGTCTGTATTACTCCATTTGGAAATAGCATTAAATATTTCAGGCCGTCCAGGTACCATATATAGGTAAAACCTGATTAACCAGAATGCTTAGAAAATAGGAAGTTCTGATTAATGTTCAGGTTGCTAACTGAGGATTAGTTTTAACCTTCAGTATAATGAATAAAATTAAATATCTGCTTTCCAGTTTTCAATGCCTATTGCCCACCATTCTGTTGATTGGAATTTGCATTTTCTTTGGCTTTGTCCACTTTTATTTTCTGAATTCTCCCCTCCCCTCTGCCAGTTGCCTGTTGACACTCTAGTAACCCATTTCGCCAGGTAACCATTTTCCTACGTGTTCTAATTACTACGGCTATGTAATAAACCACCCCAAAAATTAACGTTAGCTGAAAACAACAACAATATTTATTTTGCTAACAAATTTACAATTTTGTCAGGGCTCAGTAGAGACAGCTCATCTCTGTTCTATTTGCACCAACTAAAGTGACCAAAAGGCTGGTAATTGGAGTCATCTGTGGCTCCTCAGGTCTCTCTCTCTCAACCTCTATAGACTCTCTGTAGCTTCAGAGAAGGCAGACTTCTTACATTTGGTTCGGGGCTCCCAAGGTGCATGCCTTGAGGGTAAGAGAGAGGATGAGAGCAAGAGAGAGAACCAGGTGGAAGCCCTATCACTTTTTATGACTTAGCCTTAGATGTCTGGTAGCATCACTTTCCCCTTATTCCATTAGTCAAGGCAGATACAAAAGTATCTGGAGGGCCTACCTTTTGACAGAAGGGTGTCAACATCACATTTGGAGAAGATCGTGTAGCTGTGATATATACTGGTGCTGTTATAGTTTTAAAATACAATCTGACACATTGGATAGCCATCACCTTCACACTGCCTGCTTAGGGCATGTGTGTCTATCTCTGCTTGGAGCCCCTTTTTCATCCTGTTCACAATTTATCGTATTTATTTGCCTCTTTCCACAGGGAAATGCTCAAGATCAACTCTCAATGAGAAGGCTATAACTGAACTCTCAAATTGATTTATACTCAATAGTCCGCCCTTAGACCTATTACTTTTGTAACAGAGAACAATTCTTCAGTAATTTTCCAATAGGCTTATATCATGATAAATTTTTAGGTCTCATCAGCAAGTTGGAACAGGAGAAAGTTTGGCAGAAAGGGCTTCACAGTGATGACTTTGCAGATATTCTCACTCAGTCTGTTTGACCAGCCTGGTTAAGCCTAAACGCCTCAGGACACACCCTGGAAGTTGTTACTTAAAGAATAAATTTAGCATATGAGTTTGTTTTCTAGTTATTTGCCTCTTTCTCCTGAAAATGGAGTTCTAAAAAAAGAATTTAGTGTTTAAGGAGTTTGATTCAGGTTTTGTAGTAGAGTAGCATGCCTGTGGTATTCCTGAAAGTTTTTTCCCAAGTAAATAGTTGAAATAGGCAATGTAGTTTCCAAAAGAAGCTCGAAGTTTGTACTTTGAGATTTATTTTTTAAGCCTTCATGCATCTTTTTGATCCTACACTTCTTTTGCAGAAACTGGCTCTGAAGATATTGATATACTTCCTAGTGGGCTGGCTTTTATCTCCAGTGTGAGTATTTTCTGTGCTCCTCAGATGCTCATGTCAATAGCGCTATATAGACAGCGCATTAATGTTGCTTGCCAGAGTTGCCAGGTGGACCCCTACACATTTATCCCACCTCCTGGTAAACCCAACCCAAACCCATTGCCGTCAAGTCGATTCCAACTGATAAACCAGTCAACTAAAAATGCCTAAACAGGCTTCCGGATAGCTAACCAGGACACCACAGGAAGGCCCAGCCTTGCCTGCCCCATGGTGGGCAGCTTCCTGTGGGCAGATGTAAACTCAGTAGGGTCTCAATAAATGTATATCGATTTCAAATCGATTCCTAGGCTAGTCTCTAAATCTGTGCTGTTGCTGTCCATCCCCATCATCACCTTACTTGGCCAGGCTTCGGCCTCTGTTAGTCATCTTCTCACTAACTAGTCTTCCTCTCACTGTGCCTGCCTGTGTTTGGAGCTCTGTAAGTGTTGGTGGATAGAATGGTACCATGTTACTTGATTCAGAATCCTGCCCACTTTCCACCTTGTGTTCCTTGCTCTTTCTTCTGGGTCTTTTAAAGGAAAGTAGAGAAGAGCCTACCCTTTATTCCCAATACCATCTTCGCAGGTTTTGTGATGATCAGGAATCTATATTACGGACTGAATTTCAATCAGCTAAAAATGTGTATACTGTGAAGATGTTGAAAACTATCTTGTATTTGTTAAATCAGTTATAATTTGGAGCAGGGACTAGACTTTAAAGATTGACCACATTTTCCATGTGGATTCTTATTCTGGAATTACATGTCTAATATTCCATTTTGGCCAATAGAATACCACCAAAGAATAGGTATTTTAAAATATAATATAAATATTTCTGTCCAAACAAGGGGCCATATATGGTAACCCTTAAACGAAACCGTTACCGTCAAGTCGACTCCAACTTATAGTGACCCTATGGGACAGAGTAGAACTGCCCTCATAGGGTCTCCAAGGAGCAGCTAGTGGATTCGAACTGCTGACCTTTTCATTAGCAGCCTGAGCTTTTAACCACTGTACCACCAGGGATCCATAATAACCCTTAGTCGCACAGTAGAGTATATATACATATATATATATACATATAAACAAAAAACAAACAAACCCATTGCTGTCTAGTTGATTCCAACTCATAGTAACCCTACAGGACAAAGTAGAACTGCCCCACAGGGTTTTCAAGGATTTAATCTTTAAGGAAGTAGACTGCCACATCTTTCTCCCACAGAGTGGCTGCCAGGTGCTTAACCACTGCCCCATGAGGGCTCCCTACAGTAGAGTATAGTGAGGAGCTTATTTGGATATGAAACTGCTGCCACTGGTGATGGTGGTGGTCTTGTGTGTGAGAGGGATTTTATTTCTTTAATTTTCCTCCAAAAACAGAGATAACACAAAGCTGTCTGTAAAAGCCTTTTCTTTGCTGATTTAAATTTTCTCGACGGCAATGGGTTTGGTTTTTTGGTTTTTCTTGTCAATTTATATTTTCAATGTTATGCCAAATAGACCTTTAAAAATGATTATTCTATAGCTAGGAGATTTCTTTGCTGTTAGGAAATCATATTTGTCATTCCTACTGTATGCTTTTATTTTCACTGGAACTAAAAACACTGAATAATTGCTATAAAGAAAGTACAGATTTTCATCACAAATAATTCCATGAGAAACGTTCACATGAAGCTCCAAATAATAGAGCTCTTTTTGTAAACTAACAAACAACCCACGCTTGTAGGCAAAGGAGGATGTTCTTTGCTTATTTTTAACCTTTCTGCACTATAATAAATTCAAGTCCTTGTTCTCCTTGTTTTCTCCTATCGCCCTTTCTGGCCATCCTAGAACATGGTTTGGAAGATACTGGTTTAGAGAGCAATTCCGTGCAATAGATGCTTTTAGTCTATTTAGAGGTAGCAGACAGGTTATATGCTTCCCTGAATGCTGTTCTCTGCCTGTAAGATTATGCCCCTCTTCACACATTGCTGGTTCACTTCTATTTCTCTGTAAGTCTCACTGTGATGGCATTTTACTCTTCCAGAAGGTCTTCCCTGGCACTCTTCTGCTGGGTGAGGTGCCTCTTCTGTGGTCTCCCACATCCCCTGTGCTTAGGCAATTGTATACCGTATCATACTGATGTGCTTGCTAGTTGCTGTGTCATTGGACTTGAAACAGTTGGAGGACTTTGGAGGGTTCACTGCCATGCCCAGAACCTAACACACTACTTGGCATATACAGGTGCTCAAATATTTATTAAACATTTACTGAATACATGCACTCATGAACGAAGGTGGTCTAGGCTTTCAGTCCCTGTATTAAATAAGATGTCTGAACCTCCAAGTGATTTCACCATTTTCAGTGGCAAACAATATCAAAAGAATTGCTACAATCACTAGACACCAGTGGAGCTACTGCCCTAAATTCTTACCCAACTGCCTTGAACAGAAAACTAGGTGAGTGTGCAGTCATTTGTCAGAGGAGTTTCATTCATCATCACACTTAATCTAGGCCAAGTTTGTTTGCAATGCCCCATCCTCACCTCCCTATCATATTTCCATTTTCAGAGCATCTTGCCCTTCTACTAGCTGATAGTGTCCTCACATGTCCCCAAGCCACCAAGGTACCTTGTGGCGTTCTCCCTTGAGCTGACTTCCTGAGAAGTAGTCTCTACTTTCAGAGGTCTGTAAAATTAACAATCTAGTGATTTAGGCAAGTCACTTCTCTGGGCTTCAGTTTCCTCACATGAAAAGGGAAGGTGTGTATGACCCAGCAGTCCTGCTCCTTAGAATATATCTTAGAGAAATAAGAGCTGTCACACGAATAGGTATATGCACACCCATGTTCACTGCAGCACTGCTCACGATAGCAAAAAGATGGAAACAACGTAGGTGCCCATCAACAAACGAATGGATAAACAAATTATGGTATATTCACACAATGGAATACTACACAATGATAAAGAACAACAATGAATCCATGAAACATAACATGGAGGAATCTGGAAGGCATTATGCTGAGTGAATTTAGTTAGTCGCAAAAGGACAAATATTGTATAAGACCACTATTATAAGACCTCAAGAAAAGGTTTGAATACAGAAGAAAGCGTTCTTTGATGGTTGTGAGGGTGGGGAGGGAGGATGAGGCTTATTCACTAACTAGATAGCAGACAAGAATTAGGTGAAGGGAAGGACAGTACACACTACAGGAGAGGTCAGCACAACTGGACTAAACCAAAGCTAAGAAGTTTCCTGAATACAACCAAACACTTCGAGGGACAGAGGTCTGGGGACCATGCTTTCAGGGGACATCTAGGTCAATCGGCCTAACAAAGTCTATGAAGAAAATGTTCTGCATCCTACTTTGGTGAGTGGCATCTAGGGTCTTAAAAGCTAGCAAGTGGCCATCTAAGATGCATCAATTGGTCCCAACCCGCAGCTGAAGAATGAAGAACACCAAAGTCACAAGGAAAGTATTAGCCCAAGAAACAGAAAGGGCCACATAAACCAGCCTGAGACCAGAAGAACTATCTGGTGCTTGGCTACCACCAATGACCGCCCTGATAGGGAACACAACAGAGAGTCCCTGATGGAGCAGGAGAAAAGTGGGGTGCAGAACTCAAATTCTAGTAAAAAGACCAGACCCAATGGTCTGACTGAAACTGGAGGAACCCCAGAAAGCATGGCCCCCAGACTCTCTGTCAACCCAGCACTAAAACCATTACTGAGGCCAACTCTTCAGACAAAGATTAGACTGGACTATGGGACATAAAATGATACTCGTGCAGAGTGTGCTTCTTAGCTAAAGTAGATACATGAGACTAAATGGGCAGCTCCTGTCTGGAGATGAGAAGGCAGAGAGTGTCAGGAGCTGGTTGAATGAACAGGGGAAATTGGGTGGAAAGGAGAAATGTGCGGTCACAGTATAGGGAGAGCAATTAGGGTCACGTAGCAATGTATGTATAAATTTTTGTATGAGAGACTAACAGGAATTGTAAACTTTCACTTAAAGTACAACAATAAAATAAAAAAAGAAAAGGGAAGATGTCAGATTAGATAATCTTGACATTTTTTTCCAGTCGCATTCTCTGAGTTGCTGGGCTTGGTGACAGATTGACTATTGGGGGAAGGGTGGACTTGAAGTCTCAATTATATGGCCTGGTGCTGGGGAGAGTAGCCATGCTCTTAACCAAAAAGAATAGATATAAACAAGAAGAATTCGAGAGGAGAATGTTAATTTTGGTTTTGTCAAGTTGATTTTGAGCTGCACTTAGAAGGAAGCTGGGAATGTAAGCTAGAGTTACCGAAAGAGGTTATAGCTAAATACGAATATTTTGAAAGCCATTGTGAGCTCTGGAAGATAATGGTACAGAGGAATTGCCTGAAACCTAATGAATGAGATCCACAAAGAATGAATATAGAGTGACAAGGGAGGAGGAAAGGATGAGGACAAAAGAAGGAAGAAATCCAAGAGACAAGAAGAAAATCAGCTCTTCTATCTGGAAACTCTACTCTTGACTCTTTGACAAGAAATAAGGGGGCATACTACAGTATTAAATGCTAGAGAAATGCAGATAAAGATAGATAGACCCGTTGCCATCATAGCGACCTTGTAGAGCAGAATAGAACTGCCCCATAGGGTTTCCAAGGAGCGGCTGGTAGATTCGAACTGCTGACCTTTTGGTTAGCAGTCATAGCTCTTAACCACTGTGCCGCCAGGGCTCCAAGATAGGTAGAGGGGTTATCAGATAAGATATTTTGGAGAGCATTGATATGATCTTGATAGAGCTGTTTCTATAAACTTGTAGTAGTAGATACTAATTTCAAGGAATTGAGAGTTGAAGCCGTTTAAATCAGGCAATAATATCAGGTGATGTTTAAGAGAAGTTTGATGGTGAAGAGAAGAGATAAATGTGCGTTTAAAGAGGTAGCAAAGTTAGGAGAAGATTTGTTTCAAGGAAGAAGAAACATGAGCAATTTTGCAGGCTAAAGAAGGGACCATTGATGAAATATGAGTGAGAAAGCAAAAGAAAAGGGCTGCAATTTATAAAGACAGGCCCTAAAGAAGAGTGAACCAAGAAAACAAGTGGAGGTGTTAGCCTAAGAACAGAAGAGGAATATTTCTTCCTTGAGAAAAAAGGGAGAAAGGAGAGGATGGATAAAAATGAAGAAAAAATACTGAGACAGAAAGAAGAGAATTAGACGAAATTCCTTTAAAATGGCATAATCTTTTCATAGAAGTCAGCGGTGAAGTCATCCATTGAAAATAAACAGGCAGAAGAGGTGAGCTCTGAAAATAATGAAACAAATTTAGGATACTTAGAGAAGTACGATAGATTAGTTATCGGAATGAACACAGGATTGATAAACAGTATTGAATGTCTGGCTGAGGTTGAGATAATTACTTTGTAGTGGAGTTTTTTAACATGATTTTAGACTTGCTGTATGTAGGAACTAGGCCAGAGAAAAGGGAGTTGGTAGAGAACTTGAAAAGAAAGCAATAAGCAAAGGATGTGGCTTCCACGGAAGAAGGGCTGTTAAGTTATGATGACACAATTGAGGTCTGGAAGCAGAGGTTTGTGGCCAGGGGCATGATGATCCCTCCCACAGGTGTGGTGACATAAGGAGAATGAAAGTGGCACCTCCTCTGATGGGCAGTGTTGTCTTGGGTAAGCCAGCTTTTCTATAAGGTGCAGACACAGAAGGAACTGTTTTAAGAAAAAGGTTGACGATATAGATGCGTTTATTCAGAAAAGAATGACTACCCCAGGAGGCCTAGTGGAAAGGCCAAGAATAGCATTATAAAACAAAAAAAAACCCAAACACGTTGCTATCCAATTGATTCCAACTCATAGTGACCCTATAGGACAGAGTAGAACTGCCCCATAAGGTTTCCAAGGAGCATTTGGGGGATTCAAACTGCTGTCCGTATGGTTAGCAGCTGAGCTCCTAACCACTGCGCACCAGGGCTCCAGTATTATTGTAAGTGTGGATAAAAATGGATTTAAAAAGAAAAAGTGTGTGCAAGCGAGACAGAGACAGAGACAGACAGAGAAGGGGAATATGAAGGAGAGAGTCTAAACTGAGCATAAATGGGAATAAGGGTACAAGAGAAGATATAAGGTTGTTGATAATATTGCATGTCAGAGTGATGGAGGAGGGACATCTGGGAGGAAGTAAGCTGAGTTTTGTAGTTGATGTAGAATAAACCAACCCTAAGTTTTGACACAATGACCTGGGACACAGCAAAGGCGCAATTCACGTAGTACGCCTGTTGTTGATTGATAAACTACTGGTCCTTCTAGTAAAAAGGGCTGCTCTTCAAGTTACTGGAATGAGTTTTTTGCAATACATGGAGAGAAGGATTCATGTCAGAATTTTCAGACATACCTATAGGAACAGAATAGGTCAGGAATAGTCAACTCTGTGGGACTGGCCCAAACCATCAAACCAAACCCATTGTTGTTCAGTCATTTCTGATTCATGGCAACCCCCTGTGTTACAAAGTAGAACTGCTCCATAGGGTTTTCTTGGCTGTAGTTTTCAGAAAGCAGATAGTCAGGTCTTTCTTCTGTGGCATCGCTGGGTGGGTTTAAACTGTCGACTTTTAGGTTGATAGTGAAGTACAAACCATTTGCCCCACCCTATGTTAATTCTTGGCCTGACTCTACTACTTGCCACTACGTAAAACTATCAATCTGGTAATAGGATCAATCAAATGAAACTATACACCCTTCTCTCTGATAGACTATCAGGACCGGAAAGATCTTAGCAATCACTTAGTTAAGGTTCCTCATTTTATAGATGAGGAACCTGAGGCACAGGCAGATCAAGGGACTCACCCAAATAAACACAGCTGAGTCTCTTGTGGTATACTCTTTGACTTAACCCCTACTGTCTCATATTGAAAATCCTATCTTATCTTGGTTCTTCCCATATTAGTGGCCGAGGCTTAGATGACATTGGTAGCTTCCCAGATCAGATAATGACAGCAGCTGACAGCACGAAAACTTTCAGAAATCTAAATGAAATTTAGAGCTTTCAACATTTTTGTTTGGCTTTGAGATTTTAGCTTCCATATGAAAATGATGTTTTGAAATGTATATGTGTGCTTACTTATTCTCTATTTTTTTAAAGGGATTAAAATATCCAGGCATGCCAAGTTTTGCACCAGATGAGCCAGGGAAAATCTTTTTGATAGACCTGAATGAGCAAAACCCAAGGGCACAGACATTAAAAATCAGTGATGGATTTGACAAAGCATCGTTTAATCCACATGGGATCAGTACTTTCATCGACAAAGGTAAAGCCTGGATGCATAAGAATAAGGGGGAAATGCCCAACTACTCGAAATTTATGTGAAGGTAGGGCGGATGCTGTTTTACCATAAAGACGTATATTATAACAAGATATGTGCTTATAAAAACATTTTTAAACATTGCATTAAAGAAGGCAGACCAGTACTTTTGGCTCTAGATTGTCTCCTCTTTTTTCTCCTGCTCTTCTTCCTTCTTATTTGACTATCACAACCAGCTTGAATACTGTTCTCAGAAATTTTGTATGTTAAATTTAAGGGCCCTCTGAGAACAATTCATGACATTAAAAAAAACATAACATAACCAAAGGAAAAATATATAAATTAAATGTCATCAAAATTAAAAACTTTTATGCTTCAAAGTTACCATGAAGAAAATGAGAAGATAACCCACAAAATGGGAGAAACATTAGCAAATTATATATAAGAGACTTGTATCTAGAAAATATAAAGAACTCTTATAACTCAGTCTAATTAAAATATGCAAAATATCTGAATAGACATTTCTACAAAGAAGATACACAAATGCCCAACGATTCCATGAAAAGATGCTCAACATCGTTAGTCATTAGGGGAATGCAAATCAAAACCATAATGAGATACTGCTTCACCCTACTAGGATAGTTATAATAAAAAAAGGCAGACAATAGCAAGTGTTGGCAAGTATGTGAAGAAATTGCAACCCTCATACATTGCTTATAGGAATGTAAAATGGTACAGCTCCTGCAGAAAACAGTCTGACACTTCCTCAAAATGTGAAACATATAGTTACCTTGTGACCTAGCAATTCCACTCCTTGGTAAGTACCCAAAGAATTGAAAACATATGTCCAAACACAAAACTGCAGTAATGTTCATAGCAGCATTACTCATAATGGCCAAAAAGTAGAAGGAACCCAAATGCCCAACAACTGACAAATGCATAAACAAAATGTGGTATAGCTATATAGTGGAATATCATTTGGCAATAAAAAGGAATAAAGCGCTGACACATGCTTCAACATGGATGAACCTTGAAAACACTATGCTAAGTGAAAGAAGTCAGTCACTAAAGATTACATATTATACGATTCCATTTATATGAAGTGTCCATGTTGGGAAATTCATAGAGACAGAAAGTAGATGAGTGGTTGCCCGGGGCTGGGGGAAGTTGGGAAAGGGGAGTGACAGCTAAAGGATAAAGGTTTCTTTCTGGGGAGATGAAAATGTTCTGGAACTGGATAGTAGTTATGACTACACAACTGTGATACCAAAAAAACCTCTAAATTGTACATTTTAAAAGGTTGAATTGTGTGGTATGTAAATTAGATCTTAACGAAGCTGTTAAAAACATAACATAGTTATGAGTATATTATATATGCTTTAAAACAATAATTTCTAATATTAGTTTTGACTTGTTCATAGTTCATAATTCCAGACTAATTTAATTTTTAAATATGTGTGGGTCCTTAGAGCTTGTAGAAGAACAAGAGCAGTGAAACCTTACTAATTGTTACTACACGAAGGGAAGCCAAATTGGAGTGTTAAAATGCAGAATTTTTAAAGAAATTGGATTTTAATTCTCCAATTACATACTGGAGTTACAAAGTATTGTGAAGTGTAAATCTGCTGAGAGTGATTTTAATGAATACAACGGAATGATTAATAATTATTTCTGTCCACCTATCCAGCAGACCTTTATTTGATTTCTTTGGTCTACACCAACACAGACGTTAAAATGTTTGAATGCTGCTCTATTAAGTAGGGTAAATATTACCCTGAAATTTCATATATACTATTTATTTGCTTAGCAAACCTTGCTTTAAAAGATAATTGTACCTACAAGTGTGAATTGCTTTACAGTTTACAAAGCATTTTCATGTATAATAGCTTATTTATTCCTCAAAACAAAACCCTGGGGAACAAACTTGACACCTCCCTTCTCCCTTGACTTACTCGTTCAACTGGTCACAAAGTTCTGTCCCATCTACCTCTCAAATATGTCTTCAGTCTACCTGCCTCTCCCATCTTCACTGCCACTGTGCCAGTCAAAGCCCCTATCATTCCTCCCCTGGATTCTTCAGTGGTCCCCTAAATGCTCTCCCCATCTTCCTCTTATGCCACTTCAGTCCATTTTCATAGCCAGAGTTATTTTTAGGCAAATTTGATCATGTCACTCTCTTCTCAGAATTCTTCATATTGCTTCCCGTTATTCAATCTCCAGATGGCCTGGATTGTGGACTCTACCCCTACCTTCTGTTTTTGTGTGCTTCCTGCAGCCTCTCTTAACACCATTCTGCCCCTGCCTCTCTGGACCAGCAGCACTCAATTTCTTTCAGTTCTGTAAAATGCCTCACGCCTCAGGGTCTTCGCGTCTGGTGTGTCCTCTGTGTGGAACGTCTTCCCACCACCTCTGGCTTACACTTCTTCATCATTCAGGCTGCTGCTAAAAAGTCTGCCTTCTCAGAGAAGCCTTCTCACCATCTTGTTCCAGGTTATGTACCTTGTTATGTTCTCTGTCAACGTACTTCTCCTCCAACATTCATCAAAATAGTGATTGATGTTTTTTATTGTTAAAAGATACCAATGTTCTTTCCATCTCTTGCTATTGCTCTATAGCAAGCATCTTCTCATTTTCAGATCCAAGCTTAACTGTCACTCTTAAAGTGACAATTCTTTGTTTTTAATTTATTTGCTAATTATTTCCTCTCTGGAATATAAGCACCATAAAAATGTATGTGACTTGTTCATTTCCGGATTCCCTAACAGTATCTGATGCACAGTAGGTGCTCCATAAACATGTGTTAAGTGAACACATGATTGAATCCCAGGAGCCAGGCAGAGCAAATATTAATATTCCATTTTATAGATGGGGAAAATGGGGTTTAGAGAAATGCATTGAAGTGAGACTTTCTTTCCTTAGTTAGTTAACAGTGGATCCAGAGGTAGAACCCAGGTGGTCTTGTTTTTCATCCTATGCCCTTTTCAAGGGTGGGATTGGGTTCCAAGCTTTATTTAAATAATTTGAAAGTCACCACTTTCTTGCTTGACACCACACTAGACATAAGATGCTTCATTTGAGAGGGTATAATGAATGATCAGATAAACCTAGAGTCATCTTATTGCATGGGATAGTGCTAGAGGTGCTTTTAGTTTTATTTTTACTTGTTTTTGGTTTTATTTTATTGAGATGAGATTAGTTTACAGATTGACCCTCAGGCATATATAATCAGACTTTCAGAAGTTGAATATATTGTGATTGGCAACTTATTTTATTTATGAGTCACCTCCCTTTGTTGAATATCTAATCCATAAGGCCGAAACATTATACCTAGAAATAGAGGTGGAATGAGGATACAGAGGACAAAAGTATTTTCATCAGGCATATCTGATATGGAAAGAGGAGTCCAGCAGAGACACAGGTGTTGAAATAAAATCAGGGCAGCACATGTGATTGTTCAGTCTGTGTCCAGCAAAAGAGTGCCTGGCTGAAGGGCCTCACGGAGGCTGAGGTCCAGACCATGCTCTGCTTGTCAAGCTCTGGACCCTGGCACGAAGCTGGGTCAGCCCAGAATCTACGAGAGCACCTTTCCCTAAGTTGCATAAAGTTGCCCTGTGTGTTTCAGGGAACTAAGCTCTGCATCTCAGGGCTTAGGCTTGCTGCAGTACATGTTTGGAAACTGTGTCAAAGAAAGGAATAAGGAAGAAGAATACATATCAAGTCCTCCTGTGGGACGGTAGGGCCATGCCCTTTAAAGCTCCAGAGATCGTCCTACCTGGAGCTCCCGACACCTCAGAAAACAGCTCTGTGAGAAGCCAGGTTACTATACTCAGTGCTATTCGCAGCAGTTCACGTTCCAATGTGAAAACAGGTAGATGCACGTTCTTCAGGTTGGTAGCACCTGGAATCGGCTAGTTTGTTTTCTTTTGCACATTCATATTGACACTTCGTATCCGCTGGGTTCACTAAGTGTTGTTATTGCAACCCCAGGTAGTTCCCTTGTGTCAGAAGTTCATTCTCTAGTTGGGAAATGTCGCTTATTTTTAGGTATTTACACAGCCTTGACATTTCTTAAACTTGTGTTGCCGTGTAGACAATTCTCACAAAAAAGAACTCTCAGCAAATCTTTGTTTGCTGGCATCCACTTCTCTTGTTGAAGGGCCACCCAGGGAAACCACATGCATGTTTATGCACCGTTGTAGAGAGGATTTGCAGGTGAGACTGAAGAGACCATTGCAGAAATGCTCTGGGCTTGACTCTGCCACTTGGTGGTAGTGAAATTGCTGAGGGGTCACTAACCTTCTGAGCCTTAATTTCCTCAATAAAATGAGGATTCTAGAATTTCCTTGACTTACCTAACAGGTGGGCTTAAGTATCAAATGAAAGATGTTTGAGAAAAATCCTTGAAAATGGCAAAGCTCTACATCAAGTTTAGTGTTGCAACAGAAGTAAACTTCTTTAAATTATGCCTTCTGTTCATTTTAGACCATATTGTGTATCTCTATGTTGTGAATCATCCCCACATGAAGTCCACAGTGGAGATATTTAAATTTGAGGAACAACAACTTTCTCTTGTACACCTGAAAACTATAAAACACGAACTTCTCAAAAGGTATGGAATTAAAGTATTTTACACTTCTATTGATTTGGCACCTCTGCTGTGTGCTGTGTTTTCTTTGCTTCAGCAGGCTTTCTTAAACTTTTGTTTAGTGGCATTTTTTAATAAAGGTTTCTAAAGGTTCCCATGGTAACCCTGCCCAGCACCTTACTAGAAATTGCTGTAGTCAGTATTGAATATCCTTATACTCTCCAACATTTTGAAAGCATTTTAATCCTATAAAGGTGCTCAATTAGATTCCCCGTTTTAATTCCATCCTCTTTACCACGGCAACTTAATAGCTACGATAGGCTACTCTTTAAACACCTACACCCTTTTCTAGTTATCCTAGTAGGCTGTATTCGGAGAGCTTCACCTACTGGGTGCCATAACCAACCTCCAGATGGGCCATTTCGTTGTTCACTCAGAGCTTTAAAGTAGGATTTGAAAAACAATCCATGGGCACTTATAAAAATTCACATTTATTAAGCATTGACTGTGTGTCACTCACTACGCCAAACATATTTAATTTAATTCTCACAACAGCCTGTAGTAATAGACATGAGTAAATTGAGACTAAAAGAAGTTCTGTGTTAAGTAATTTGCCCAAGTTACACAATTGTAAGTGGCAGAACCAGAGTGTAAATGTAGATACCTCTGAATTCAAACTGGGGCTTTTTATCTCAAAGATGAACATCTTTCTTATTGTGTTCAGAAAAATAATAAGTTTTTAGTGGATGAGCTGCCTGCTTCAAGACTGGAACAAACAATGAAGAATTTATGTTTTATAAAATAGACTTAACACTAAAAGATAGGTTCTAAAATGGTGGAGGTTGACCTTTCTATGGGATAGGAATATAGGGAAAGGAAAGGAAGCTGATCTCTCCCACCTTTGCTCTCTTTCTAAACATCACTGATGAATTTATCCCCGTAGGATTTGGGGACAACAAGAGCAGAGAGCAGAAGTCAGAGAAGTTGAAAGTTATTGAACTCCCCCCGAGGTACATTGTGCTGGGTCTGAGGCCACAGTGAGGACCAGGGTGGTTGGGAAACTATGGATAAGCCAATTTATCTGTGTCTCAATTTCCTCAGCAAAATAGGGTTCTCTCATTGACTGACTTACCTAACTGGTAGACTGTGAGGAATGAATGCAATAATATATGGCCTTACGAAAAGAATTCCCCAGAAAGCACAACCTAAGGGAAAACCTTTTGGATAGCAGCCATAGCTCTTAACCACTGCATCACCAGGGCTAACCTACTACTTTATTAAGGAGTACAATTCCAGGAAGCAGAAATGAGAGACCAGCCTGAGGCAGGGAAGGGGAAAGAGCCTATAGCAAATGTATCAGTCTGCCATTTCTTAGTACAATTGATTATTTGAAATCATGAAATTGTCCTCTAATAAGCAACATAAGCCTCATTTCAGGACAATCTGACCAAGATAAGAAAGAGGGAAGAATTTATCCACTGGCCCCATTTCCTATTAGTCAAAGATTTGCCTCAAGGGACATTAACTCTAGGGGTCCCTGCAACCCCTGCATTCCTGGTTGTACATGTACAAGTCACATCTTATGGCACCCTAAGCTTTGACATCAACAGGGAAGCCTGGAGGTGGAGGTAAGAGGCCCACACAGAGCATGAGGTAAGGTACTGTCAGGTTGCATCTGTGGGAAGTCTGTCAGATCCCTTGCAGAGCTGGCTGAAGCAGTAGCTGCTGGAACAAGGCAGGTGAGGCTGCAATGATCTGAAGAGGTGCTCAGGAGATGCCTGGATACACACATTGACCAAGCAATCATCAGGGGGCAGAACAGTGAGCTATTAGAACCAGTTGTAAGGGAATTTCACTCTATCTAGGATGCTTAAGAGGTACCCAGATACGCATACTGACCAAGCAATCACAAGGGGGCAGAATAGCAAGCTGTTGGAACCAATTGTGGAGAATTTCACTTAAGCTAGGTTGCCAAGGAATACTTTTTGGAGGAAAGGACATTTAAGCCGAGACCTGAAAATGAATAGCCCAATGATCTTGGGAAAGTCATTTTACCACAAAACCTCAAAGTATTTCCTTATTTACCCAACTTTTTCATCCCTAAAATTTAAGCTAAAAATGTTTAATCCTTTTTTTTGTGGTGGTGATGAAGTATATATAACAAAATACTTATCATTTCAACCATTTTTACAGGTATAATTCAGTGGCACTAATTAAGCTTCCTGTGTTGTGCAACCGTTATTACTATTCATTTCTAAATTTTCCATCACTCTTAACAGAAGCTCAGTACCTTTTAAGCAATATGTCTCCGTTCACCTCCTACTTAATCCTTTTTTAATGTTTCTAAGTCATCGGGTTTTTGTTTTCCAAAATTGAAAGGACTTTATTGTTTTTCACTGGTTGTAAGAGTAAGACTTGCTTAGTTTAAAAACATTAAGGGTATTGAAGAACATAAATAAGAAAGAATATCACCCATCAACTCAAAGGAAGTATAATGGTCAGGATGGACATGGTTATACTACAATAACAGAAAAGGAAAAAAACTCTAACATCTTAGAGGTTCAAAACCACAATGTTTTATTTTGTTTTTGTTGTGTTGTGTTTTCTCATTTATGCTACATATCCAACATGGGTGCCTCAGGGACTCAGTTTCATATTGTCCTCACTTAGGACCCTAGGAGGATGACACCCTCTAAGATCAAGGAAGTTGCCGGATTCTGTGGCAGAGTGAGGAAAACTTGGTGAATCATGCACTGGCTCTTAAAGCATTTCCTCTGAAAGCTGCACACATCCCTTCATTTCATTGGCCAAAGCAAATCACATGGTTATGCCTAACTTCAAGGGGACAGAGAAGTAAAAAAAGAGAACCAGAAATGACACCACAGAGAACCATTATTAACATTTACGAATCAACGTATTTTGGAGTTTGAGGTTTATTTGTATATTTATTTATGTTTTACTCACTGCTGTGGGAGAGAAGAGTGATAAAATAATAAATGTTTAAAGGAAAGTCCATCAGGGCAATGCAAAATCATGTATTTTCTCCGAAATTATTTAATTCTAATGTTGTTGTTGTTAAGGAGCCCTGGTGGCACAGCGGTTAAGCACTTGGCTGCTAACCAAAAGGTCAGTGGTTCAAACCCACCAGCCGCTGTCTGGGATAAAGATGTGACATAAAGATTACAGCCTTGGAAACCCTATGGCGCAATTCTACTCTGTCCTATAGGGTTGCTATGAGTTGGAATTGGCTTGATGGCAATGAGTTTGGTTTGGTTCTGGTTATTGTCGTTAGCTGCCGTCCGGTCAGTTCTGACTCATAGCAACCCTTTGTACAGCAGAACGAAACACCTGCGCCATCCTCACAATCGTTGCTACGTTTGAGCCCATTGTTGCAGCCACTGTGTCAGTCCATCTCATTGAGGGTCTTCCTCTTTTTCATTGACCCTCTACTTTACCAAATTCCTACTAGTGCATGTATAATTTTTCAAACCGATGAACAGATTAGTCTTCATAGAAATGTAATGATTTTCACAAATGATTAGGATATTTCAATACCTCATGGTTTGTTTGGTTTTTTTTTTTTTTTTTCTTTCTTTCTTTCTTCTTTCACTTCAGCGTGAATGACATTGTGGTTCTTGGACCAGAACAGTTCTATGCCACCAGAGACCACTATTTTACCAACTTCTTCCTGTTACTGTTAGAGATGCTCTTGGACCTTCACTGGACTTATGTTCTTTTCTACAGTCCACAAGAAGTAAAAGTGGTGGCTCAAGGATTTAGTTCTGCCAATGGAATCACCATCTCACTAGACAATAAGTAAGCTCTTTTAGAATTTTTCCACCCTTTGCTCTTAGCCATTGACATTCTAGTGGACTTCTTCCTTAGAGAGATGGCTCTTCTCTTAGGCTTAAGTAGTCAATACATGTGGTGGAGGGAACAGGCTCATCCAGGGTTCACACTAAATGTGTCATCTTAAGCAAACCATTTGATCTCTTGAACTTCAGATTTCCCCCAGTAAAATGAGGGATTTGGATTCAAGGATCTAAGGTCCTTGTTCCAAATTCTTGCATCAGTCTAGATACACACTTACTTAGCACACTGAAGACGTAAACAAATGTGTAATACCTCTGCTCTTGTAATGGGGCTAAAAGGTATTTAACCACTTATACTAGGTTCAGTTTCCCAAGAACTCTTCTTAGAGAGGGAGGCCCAGGCATGTGATTGTGTAAGTTGTAGACTTGCTGATCTCCTACAGCAGAATACTCTATGAGGAAGCACTCTTTATTTTATGCAGTAGGAAATTTTATGAGAAAATACTTTTCAGAAGTGTTTAAAAATAGGAGATTAAAAAAAAGTATCATGAATATTAACATGTAATTTTGAAATAATGAACAGAGATGCTCCCTGTGGAAAACAATTCTAAGTATTCTTCCTCTTGTAAAAAATGACTGTGACTGAGCTTCATGATCATCTAATACTTCTTTTCAAGCACTTGTGTTTGGAGGTATAGACCCTTATGGCCTTATAAGAGATACACCTATCTCCTCTCACTTAAAAAAATCGTGAATCCCAAGTAATGCAATTGAGCCTATATGTTATCTTAAAACAATTATTACTCCGTAGTCATATCTCATATTCCAAGCCTATTTAAAGCATTTCAAGAATATTAAAAATACCACTCCATTATCTTCTCTTACTGTGGTTTAGAAAGGCGTTGCAGCCGTACTTTGAACTACTGTGAATTTTTATGCCTCTTCTCCAAAATAAAATTAGTGTCATCTCTCATTACTGCATGTTTAAATGAAAATATTGTTTGCTTCAAAGGTATGTCTATGTAGCTGATGTAGCAGCTAAGAACATTCATGTAATGAAAAGAGATGACAACTGGGATTTAACTCAACAGAAGGTAAAAGCACCCTGACTTGCTCACACAACATGGCTTCTTATATTAGCTCCACACTTGACTTTAGAATGTGCTTCTTCAATGAAGGAAACATGACAATTTTAGAGGAATGCTAGTGGGACTGTGCTTGCACTTCTAAAATGCTCATGAAACATACCAATTTCAGAAGCAAAAAGGTGTTGGTGGGAGGGAAGGGTACACAGAAGGAAGTTGAAAAAATGTCTTCACTAGTTCCTGTTTGTTGGAAGGTAATACAGTTGGACACCTTAGTGGATAACTTGACTGTCGATCCTGCCACGGGAGATGTTTTAGCAGGGTGCCATCCTAATGCCATGAAGCTGCTGATCTATAACCCTGAGGATCCTCCAGGGTCAGAAGTAAGTTCCTATACCACTCTCCGCTCACATGCAAACCTGCAACAACAGAAAAATTATTGAGGTAGCAGGAGAATTTAAGCAGGTCATATTTGATGTTCCAGAACTGAACAAATCTGCATATGGAAAGACTAAAGATTTTGGTGGGATGGGGAGATATGACTCATTAAACCTTTTAAGCCACCAGGTGCCAAAGTAATGCCAGTGGCTGCCAGAGAGCATGCCCCTTCATTGCACGGGTTTAACTTGTTATTGGCAGTAGTGGGAAAACATGAGCCTGATTATTCATGCTGACCTAAGTTGCCATATAATATTTCCAATCAGAATGTAGGCTCTGAGAAGACCCAGCAGTTAAGCAAAGGGAGAGTCATGTATGGAACTGCCTTCTTCCACACAACCTGACATGAAGCTTAGATAAAAGGGCTAACTGACTGTAGTCTCAAAACAAAATTAGTTTTTGCCTCCAAGTCCTAAGATACATGATGGTGTTGGTGAATGTCTCATTTTAAAGGTGTCATTTGTGTTATTTAAAAATATCTCTTCTAAAACATAAACTATTGAATTTTCTATGGCATTGAGTTTAACAATTTGAAAAAAAAAGCTCTAATGAGTTTAAATATAGATATAATTTCTTGGCACATATGCTTTGAGAGGTTTATTCACAAAATTTGACTGAGCACCTATAATGTATGAGGCATTGTTCTAAGGCTTAGGATATATCAGAAAACAAAAAGGATAGAGATTCCTGCTCTTATGGAAGAAGGACAGATGATGAAAAATAAACATAAAAAATAAGTAAGTTGTATATTATGTTTGAAGGTGCTAAAGTTTATAGAAAAAAATAATACAGCAGAGTAAAGGGGATCAAGATTGCTGCAAACAAGGGGATGGGCAGCTCCTGTGATTAAATATAATAATCAGTGTAGGCCTCATTGAGAAGGTAAGATTTGAAGAAAGCTATAGCATTTGAACCCAGGGTTGGGGAGTTGAGAAACTGAGATTCAAATACTAGGCCAGGAATTGGCCCAGTGGTTACATTAGAACATGTACTTACTTCTGCTTCCAATATTGCTATTCTTCAGTTAATAAAATAAGACTTTTATTGACATATAGCTCACAGTTTCTTAAAAAGAACACCAAAAAATATAAAAAGAAACAGAGGTCCAGCCTGAGCCAAGAGTCTGAAGAATTGCCACCCTAAGCTAGCAAGCTACCCTTGCCTCAGAAATATGCCCTAAGAAGTCACCGATAAACTTTTCCCCCAAATGCCTAAAAGCAATGTCTGTTTTGTTGTTGTTAGTTGCTGTAGAGTCAATTCCAACTCACCGACCCCATGTGTGCAGAGGAGAACTGCTTCATAGGGTTTTCAAGGCTGTAACTTTTTGGAGGCAGGTCACCAGACCTTACTTCAAGGCACCACTAGTTGTGTTTGAACTGCCAACGTTTCAGTTAGTAGTCCAGTGTGTAACCACTTTCACCACCCAGGGAATCCTCATGTCTGCTTTTAAGGAACGAAAATATGATTCATAGAATGATTTAAAAATTAATTGTCTAGGGTCCTTTTTATATATCTATTTTCATTTAATCATTTACGTATTTTAAATAAGACTTCTTACTTCAAAATCACTGGCACCCTTTATTCCGGTTGAATCTCATGTTTTTCACACAAAGATCCAAGCTTGAGTATTTTCGTGTAAGAAACCTGAGATCAAGGTGTAAAATCTTCCTAAAGACAAAAAAACAACAAAATAAAACTCTATTCTAATAAGAGATATCTATATAGACTCATAGGAGCCCTGGTGGAGTAGTGGTTAAGAGCTCGGCTGCCAACCAAAAGGTCAGCAGTTCAAATCCACCAGCCACTTCTTGGAAACCCTGTGGGGCAGTTCTATGCTGTCCTATAAGGTTGCTATCAGTCAGAATCGACTCAACGGTAACGGATTTTGGTATATAGACTCATAAGGAGCCCTCATGGTGCAGTGTTTAAGTTCTTGGCTGCTAACTGGAAGGTCAGCAGGTTGGAACCCACCAGCAGCTCAACGGGAGAAAGATGTGGCAGTCTGTTTTTGTAAAGAGTTACAGCCTTGGAAACTCAATGGGGCAGTTTCTACCCTGTCCTATAGAGTTGCTATGAGTCAGAATTGACTTGACAGCAATGGGTTTGGTTTTTTTGGTTTATATAGACTCATGAATTTCCAATTGCTTTTTTTTTTTTTTAATTCCTATTTTGTTCTGTTTGCGAGAACTTCATCCAGGCTGTTCGGAAACCTGAGCTCTTACATATTTACCAGTTAGCAAAGTAAAGTGTATTAATCACGGGGATCAGTCACTGTACTAGGCAGTGATGTGTCAGATGGAATTTCAAAGTATTCATTCTTTAAACTCCTTAGCTACTTTGTGGATGTGAGTGCCTCCCTCTATGATGACTGCCATCCCACTGATTGCCCAGTTGGGTTGACTGGCTCTCTGGGTGTCCTTTTGTTATTTTGTCCTGTCCTTTCCTCCCCATGCTGCAAGCTCAGTCAAAGGCAAGAACTTTCCTACAGAGGGAGGATCATTGTCTGTTCAGGAGTTAGATAAGGACATCCACTGGCTCCTACCTCCTTCTACAGGAGATGCCTGAAACTATCAAAATTGCATAAACTATCTGTTGAGGGATTTGGATAATGTCAGATAACCAATCTGCTTTAGTAGATAGATATTATTAGGACATTAGTACTTTAATCAGAAGAAGATAAAACTATTGAAGATATACAGATTTTAGCTTACTGATCTTTGAAAAATATATGAGTCCTGAAACATTTGGGAAGGAAACTGTCACTGGATGGTAATTGTGTTCCTACTGTATACTAATGAATGTTTTCTCTTGACAGGTACTCCGCATCCAGAATGTTCTGTCCAAGAATCCCGGTGTGAGCACAGTGTATGCCAATAATGGCTCTGTGCTTCAGGGCAGCAGTGTGGCTTCTGTATATCATGGGAAACTTCTCATTGGCACCATATTTCACAGAGTTCTGTACTGTGAACTCTAGACTACAGATATTCCAAAAAAGTTTACACATTTGGTAAAAGTGAACCCCTAAGTATGTGGAAATTGGAACTGTAAGTAAATAACAAACACCAACAACTGTGTGTCTGGATTTTGTTATGGATAGAAGTAAAGAAACACATAACATCCACCAAATTGCAAGTCAAATTAGTGACAGTCTAACCAGAAGCCAAACCTCTCAACTCTCTGTCTAGCACTCCTACAATAAGATGTTGTGATGTCTGGTAAGCAGTGTCTCCAGGGCCACGTAAAGCCCCTTGGTAATTGGGACAGCAAAATTGCCATGTACAACTGTGATATTCTGAGCCTGCTGCAGTCCAGGTCAGGAGAGAAGCTGATGTTCAAATATTTACAATTCCCTTCCTCTTTCCCCAGTTGTGCTGGGCAGAAACTGATAGTCAAGTGCTCAGCCCCACAGATAAAAGCAAGAATTGGCATTATGAGATGGTCCAAGCCCTCCTCTAACTTGCATTCTTCCTGAGTGCAGATGCACAGGACATCAGATTCTAGGAACTCTGTCAGAGATGAGCCTCACTAGCTATCTTAGAGCAGGGCTGGGCTGATCTATTCATTTGAAGTAGGTTAGTAGTTCTACTGACACCTGTATATGGAAAATAAAAGAAAAAAAAAACCCAAACTCATTGACGTTGAGTTGATTCCAACTCACAGCAACCCTATAGGACAGAGTAGAACTGCCCTATACAGTTCCCAAGTAGTGCCTGGTAAATTTGAACTGCTGACCTTTTGGTTAGCAGCCGTAGCTCTTAACCACTGCACCACCAGGGTTTCTGTATATGAAGTATTGCTAATCTGCTTGGCTCTGAACCATGAGCTGACGCCTCAGGGTAGTTATCTCCAACTGTTTTCAGCTTGCTCATCTGGTTAATTTAATAAAATGCTTATTAAGCAACCTTCAACAGATTTAGTCCTAAGGAATTAGAAATGAATAACACAGTTCCAGCCTAAAGTCCAGTCTAAGGACCAACTCAAACTTAGTATGATGAAAATGAATAGATGTGTTCCTTTCTAGGTCATAAGCCAGAATAACTTTTAGCAAATCAATAATGGGATTCAGTACACCCAAGCACTCCCCTTCCCTTTTTGTGACTTTTATTGGCGGGAGTTTAGATGATTTTTATTTCCCTTCTGGGAATGAGCAGATGGAGAGGTCTCTTACTATCCTAAAGATCTGGGTGTCTGATGCAGATAGGCTAATTATTATAAGGGAACCTGAATTCATTCTTAACCTTTTGAGGTCAATCTTTAGCAAGCATTGTGGGTGTTGTCAGGGGCACTTGTTGTAGTTGTTGTGTGCTATCGAGTTGATTCCAACTCAGTCAAGGACACTAAGGACTATAAAATACAAAAAAAAAAAAAAAAAAAAAAAAACTCAATGATTGGATTTAACTAGAGATTAGGCAGAGCTGAAGAGATCATTAGTGAAATGAAAATAGTTCATAAGAGATTATACCCAATATAACACAGAGAAACCAAGAGATGGAAAATCTGAAAGAGACATAGAAGTTAAAGTGAGAAGGTCTAGCAAATGGCAAATTGCACCCTCAAAAGGAAAGTTAAAAAAAAAAAAAATGAGTAGAGAAAGTGTTTGAAGTGATGTTGCTGAGAATTAGAAACCCATACCTAGACAAATCTTGATGGAACTTCAGGACATTAAACTCAAAAACTTTAAAACAGCAAAGGGTGGGTTATGTCGTTATCAATCAAAATAGACTGTAAGAGAAAAAGCATTGCCAGGGATAAAAAATGATCACCTGGAAGCTATAACAACTCTGTCCTTTAGGGTCGCTATGAGTTGGAATTGACTTGATGGCAACAGATTATTTTAAAGTATATAAAGCAAAAATTGACAGAACTATAAGGAGAAAAATACAAATAGACTATCATAATGGTTGATTTCATCTCACATTTCTCATTTATTGATACAAGTAGCAGATTAAAAACATATATTAGTAAGGATAGAGAGACTCTAAAACACAATTAATAAACCTGACCTAATGAACTTATATAGAACTTTGTACCAAGTAATTACAGAATATACACATTTACAAGATCACAGGGACTATCTGTAAAACTTGACTATATCCTGGGCCATAAAACAAGTCTCAATAATAGTATATGTTGTCTGACCACAATACAATCAAGCTTGGACCCAATTTTTTTCAAAAAACCCCATAGATTTGGAAATTAAGTAACAATTCTAGATAACCCATGAGTCAAAGAAGAAAATGAAAATTATAAAAAAATTCCTATATAGGAAATCTTATAAGAAGTGGCTAAAATTGACACAAATTAAATTTATAATCTTAAACGTATGTATCAAAAAGAAAACCTGATATTAAAGAAGTGAGCATTCATTAAAATTCATAGAAAAGAACAGAAAAATAAACCCAAAGAAAGTTCAGGAAGGAAAATAGTAAACATAAGAGCAAAAACTAATGTAGATAAGTAACCAGCTCCAATATGGCCCCTAGTAATCCTTACTTCCTGGTGTTAGTGTGCTTGCATAATTCCATCCCACATCATATATGACTGATGTGTAACCAATAGGATATTCTAGAAATGATGATGTGTCACTTCCAAGGATAGGTTATATATATTAAAAAAAAAAAAGAAAAGAAGTTTCCACCTTGCTCACAGAAACTGTGTATCATGGTAAAAGTTTCTGATTGTCTTCAGTTGCTGCATTTTGGAGTAATTTGTTCTGATAACTAGCACAGCTAATGAAACAGAAAACCAGCATACAATGGAGAGATGGACAAAGTCAAAGTTCATTCTTTAAGAAGATTAATAAAAACAAACATCTGTTGAGACTTAGCAAGAAAAATAATGGCTCAAATAATCAATGTCAGAAATGAAATATGAGACTTGTAGTTGTAAAGACATTAGAGAGATAAAAAGAGAAGTTGATCAACCACTTTATGCCAATAAATTTCAAAAATTTATGAAAAGAACAAATTCCTACAAAAAAATACAACTTACTCTGTTAATTAGAGTAAGGCAAAACTTCTTGTCATGTATTGAATTGTGTCCTCAGGAATCTGTGTCAACTTGGCTAGTCCATGATTCCCAGTATTGTGTGATTGTCCACCATTTTGTCATATAATGTGATTTTCCTATGTGTTGTAAATCCTGCTTCTATGATGTTAATGATGCAGGATTAGAGGTGGTTATGTTAATGAGGCAGGACTCAGTCTACAAGATTAGGTTGTGTCTTAAGTCAATCTCTTTTGAGATATAAAAGAGAGAAGCAAGCAGAGAGACGGGGGGCCTCATACCACCAAGAAATGAGAGCCAGAAGAAGAGTGCACCCTTTGGACCCAGAGTCCCTGTGCTGAGAAGTTCCTAAACCAGGGGAAGATTGATGACAAGGACCTTCCTCCAAAGCCAACAGAGAGAGAAAGTCTTTCCCTGGAGCTGTCACCCAGAATTCAGACTTCTAGCCTATTAGACTGTGACAGAATAAATTTCTGTTTGTTAAACCATCCACTTGTGGTATTTCTGTTACAGCAGCACTAGAAAACTAAAACACTGCTGTAACAAATAGAACCAAAAATACAGTGGCTTAAAAAACAAGGATGTTTATTTCTCTTTCAAGTCACATTTTTCAGGGGAGTGGTCTAGATTGGTGGGGCAGTCCCACTTTATGAGGCTATTCAGGGACCCCATCAGTATGGGTCCAGCAGGAAATACAGGGCTACTGAGGAAAGTTCTTTAAGGGGGCTATTTACTTAGATGTAGATAGGTTAAGGGAAACTATTAAGGCACAGTGCAATACCCCAGTACTAGCAATTGGGTGGAAAAGGTGTAATGGGGGATTTCTTTCCATTCCTGCCTTTGAAGACACAAGAAGCAGAAGCAGTTACTAGAACTGGAAGAAAGTAGCTGAAGGAGAGATCCTCCCAACAGATGCTGTGGTCATTGGTAGAAGGATGCAGGAAACCTTTGATAATTCAGTAGGGACAGAATAGAGAAAATCAATATCTTGACTTAACTCTCTTTCTACCCACTGATCTCTTGCCCATGTTCCCAACTCGAAGACAGAAGATAAGGGAGTTGCTAATGGAGTCCATAAAGACTTCATGACACAGAGGAACAGGGAGCTGCATAGATAGTGCATCTTAGCTGCAAACAGTTTCATTATGTTGCTGCATCACTCCCCAGGTCAATGTAATCATCTGCATGGTTGAAGCTAGGTCACTACTATGTTTGTGTTCTATCAGTAAGAAAGGGGAAAAAGAGTATAGAGGATGTAGAAGAGGAATGCCTAATGTCTTAAAATCAAGAGCCAGAAATGATGCACACCACTTCTGCTACTTCCTGTCTTAGTTATCTCACACTGCTATTACAGAAATACCATAAGTAGATGGCTTTAACAAACAGAAATTTATTTCCTCACAGATTAGAAGGCTAGAAGTCCAAATTCAGGGTGCCAGCTCCCAGGGAATGCTCTCTCTCCATCAGTTCTGGGGAAAAGTCCTTGTCATCAATCTTCCCGTGGTCTAGGAGCTTTTCAGCACAGGAACTCCAGGTCCAAAGGGCGCACTCTGCTCCCAGCACTTCTTTCGTGGTGGTATCAGGTCCCTCTCCTCTCTGCTCAATTCTCTCTTTTATATCTCAAAAGAGATTGACTCAAGATAAAACCAAATTCTATAGATTGAGTCCTGCCTCATTAACATAACTGCCTCTAATCCTGCCTCATTAACATCATAGAGGTTAGGCTTTACAACACATAGGATAATCATATCAGATAACAAAATGGTGGACAACAAACAATACTGGGAATCATGGCCTAGCCAATTTGATACACATTTTTTGGGGAAACAATTCAATCCATAACACCTCCAAATGGTAAAAACTAGTCCAGTGGCCACACCTTACTAACTCCATGTGACTGGAGAAGCAAGTATTCAAGGAAGACAGAATAAATTTTAGTAAACAACTAACCTGTGCCAGAATTCACTCTTTGGTCACCAAATGTCCATCTGCACTCTTCTTCCAAACATTGACTCACTCACCCCTCATAAAGGGATATAATGCAGCAGCTCATCCAATTTCTGCGTCTAGCTCAAAGTACAGGATCTCTGGATGATGTGCTGTCCTCTGCATTAGGTCCAATGTGGGTCCATGTGACAGCCTAGAAAATAAAATTACTGCCCCTCAACTCGTCTGGATTGTAATGATTAGTGTGATGAAAATAACGACAAACAGTTCTAATAAAATAAAGGAAGAACGGAATACACTCAGCAGTTGCTGCTCCATAACATGAGATTGTTCCAACAGAAAGAAATTTCCGTGTCCTCTATGATTCTGGATTTTACCCTTTGGGATTGCTTCTTAGTCTATTATCCTGTAAGGTCACATTTGAAGTAAGGCTTGTAAACCCGTTGCCTTCGAGTCAAATTCCGACTCATAGCGACCCTATAGGACAGAGTAGAACTGCCCCATAGGGTTTCCAAGGCTGTAAATCTTTTCCGAAGCAGAATGCCACAGCTTTCTCCCTCCTGAGCAGCTGGTGTGTTCAAAGCGCCAATCTTTTGGTTAGCAGCCAAGCACTTAACCACTGTGCCAGCAGGGCTCGAGGCTTGTAAAGGCTGTATAATTTTAGTAGCCTGCTTCCTACAGGTGTAGGTTTGAGAGTCTGAGAATGTTTTCAGGCCAGGCTTGTGGTTCTTGTGAAATATAAGTACCTTAGAAACTTGATATGCTTCTGAAACTACTTGCTTCCAGTCCATGCCATGGGCCAACAATGGCACCAAAATTTCTTTTCAGAGCAGAGTTTTAAGCCTACTTTACTTCCTTGTTTCCACGTCTACCCATTTCTCTCTGCCTCATTTAAATGATGTCTCTTTTGAGATCATTTGAATGAATAAGAGGAGGCAACACCCCTAATCTAATATGCCACAGGAATGGATCCCTTGGTTTTCTTAATTGGGGAGTGTCTTAGTCATCTAGTGCTGCTATAACAGAAATACCACAAGTGGATGGTTTTAACGAAGAGACATTTATTTCCTCACAGTCAAAGTAGGCTAAAAGTCCAAATTCAGGGCTTCAGCTCCAGGGGAAGGCTTTTTCTCTCTGTCAACCTTCTTCTCTTCAGTGTTCCCCTGAACTAGGAGCTTCTCTGCGCAGGGACCCCGGTCCAAAGGACGCACTCTGCTCCCAGCACTGCTTTCTTGATGGTATGAGGTCCCCAACTCTCTGCTTGCTTCCCTCTCCGTTTATCTCTTGAGAGATAAAAGGTGGTGCAGGCCACACCCCAGGGAAACTCCCTTTACATTGCATCAGGGATGTGACCTGGGTAAACGTGGTGTTACAATCCCACCCTAATCCTCTTTAACATAAAATTACAATCACAAAATGGATGTCAACCACACAATTCTGGGAATCATGGCCCAGCCAAATTGATACACACATTTTTTGGGGGACATAATTCAAATCATGACAGGAAGCATTTGGAAAAGGCTACAAAATCTCACCTTGCATGTAGGTTCAATTCTCCATCAGTGCACCTCATGTGCAGTCACCACCTGTCTGTAAGTGGAGGCTTGTGTGTTCCTGTGATGCTGAACAAGTTTCAGTGGAGCTTCCAGACTAAGACAAAGAAGGTCTACCTCTGAAAATCAGCCAGTTACAACCCTATGGATCATAATGGTCCAATCCGCAAACGATCATGGGGATGACGCAGGACTGGGCAGCCTCTTGTTCCATTGTGCATAGGGCCACCATGAGTCAGGGCTGACTCAAGAGCAGCTAACAACATGAGGTGTAAAAATCTTACCACCTGCCATTGGGGCACAGAACGGTTGCAATCCTATATTCCTCAAATATCTAGACATTCTCTATTTCATTCTGCTTTTATGCCTACTAGTTCTTACCTGAATTCATCTTTTTCCTTATAGTCCTCTGCTAAAAGTACCAAGGAACAGCCAACACACGTCAACATTCTGATTGCTCTCTGGGTCAATGTTCAGCCTTTTGAGCTGCTGCAGAAAACGGTGTTACTAAATATTTTGTGATAACATTACAACGGTCCCTAGCTTTGCAGCCTCTGATACGTTTCCTCAATTCTAGTCAAATCACATATTTAAGGTTTTTTTTTAATTTTTGTTTTATGGCAGAGTCCTGCTTTAGGTACAAATTTTTATATTTTTTAGGTCATGCTAAGTTGTTGTAACAAAGAGACCTCAAATATAGCAGCTTAAAGAATATAGACATTGCTGACAGGCAGTACATCATAATGGGTAAAAGAACAGATCAGAGATCCTGATTTTCTGAAACTGAATAATAATTCAATCACTGTGCAACTCTGGCCAAGTTCCCTCAGCCTCAGTTTTATCATCTGTAATTAGGATAACAGTAACTCTAAGGAGCTCTGGTGGCACAAATAGTTAAGTGCTTGTCTGGTAACTGAAAGTTTGGTGGTTAAAACCCACACAGTGGCCCCACACTAGAAAGAACTGGCAATCTGCTTCCATAAAGATTACAGCCAAGAAAACCCTATGGAACTGTTCTACTCTGTCACATGGGGTTGCTATGAGTCAAAAACAACCCAAGGACACTGGACAACAATAACAGTAACTACTTCCTAGGGCTGGTAAAGGATTGAAGGAGTTAGCATATATAAAGCTTAGAAAAGTATTCATTACAGTGTTATAAGTACATGTTAATTTTAAGAAAGGTTATGTTCTTTCTCAAATAAGAGATTTCAGAAGAATACTCTAAGTCAATGGAAAAATTCAGATCCTTGTACTTTAGGAGTACAGAATCTTTCCATGCAATTGCATGCATTTCTTAGGGAATTGTGTGAGGAAACAAGCCAAAAATCTTCAGGCCTGTCTTAGTTATCTAGTACTGCAATAACAGAAATATCATAAGTGGGTGACGTTAACAAATAAATTTATTCTCTCACAGTTTAGGAGGCTAGAAGTCTGAATTCAGGGCACCAGCACTAGGGGAAATCTTTGTCTGTCTGCTCTGAGGGAGGATCTTGTCATCAATCTTCCCCTGGATCTAGGAGCTTTACAGCAGCACAAGGACACCAGGTCCAAAGGATGCTTTCCACTCTGGGCACTTCTTTCTTGATGGTAATGAGGTCCCTTTCCTCTCTGTTCACTTCTCTCTTTTATATCTCAACAGAGATTGACTCAAAATACGACCTAATCCTATAGATTGTGTCCTGACTCATTACCATAACTGAGGTTAGGATTTGCAATATATAGGATAATTACATCAGATCACAAAATGGAGGACTACCACACAATACTGGGAATCATGGCCTAGCCAAGTTGACATACAGTTTTAGGGAACACAATTCAATCCATAACATTCCACCCTTTGGCTTCCCAAAATTCATGTCCTTGCCACAAGTAAAACACATTCACCCCATCATATCATCCCAAAAGTCTTAACTCCAAGCCCAAATTCCATCCTGGGGCATAATTCCTCTTCCTCTGTGAAATCTAGAATACAAGTTATCTGCTTGCAAAGTACAATGGTGGAACAGACATAAAGTATACATTTCCATTACAAATGGGAGAAATTGGAGGGAAAAAATGAATAATGGGTGCTAAGCAAGTTAAAAACCTAGAAACCTAGCAGAACAATTTACATTAGCTGTCACGTCTTAAATATAATTCTCTGTTCTCTGAGACCATCTAGGCAATGGCCATGCCCTCCAGGCTCTGGGTGTTGGCCATGCTCTCTGGATTTTGGGTGGAGGTACCTTGGCTCTGGGTTTCAGCTCCACCTTTCAGGCCCACTGGAGTGGCAACTCTGCTCCCTCGGCTTTAGGCAGCCCTGTTCTCCTAGTCCATCTGAGTGGTGACCCCACCCCTTCAACCTTGGCAGTCCCCATTCTTCTGCCCCGTGAGCATGACAGTCCCATTCTCTCAGCTTTAGGCAGTAGATCCAGCCCTATTCCCCTGGCATTCATAAATGCCAGCCTTGCACTCCAGAACTGAGTTGGTGAAGATCTGACTCTTCGAAACCTAGGAGGATGTGGACCCACACTTTGAGTCCCAGCAGGCTGTGGTTCCACCCTTTGAGACCCTAAAGGTCATGGCCCTACCCTTTGAGACTGAGGCAGCTCTGTTTCCTGTGCTCGTTGTCTCTTCAGCTTCTGCTTCCTGGTTCTTTTCCCTCTCAACCCCTTGGCCTCTCTGGCCTCTCCAGCAAGCCCAGCCTCTGCCCTGCTCAGGCAAGTGTTACAAAGCTCTTTAGCTCTACCGGTAAGTGCCTGGAGGCACCCCACTCTGCCAGTAAGCCTCTGCTCAAAGGCACAGCTCTCTCACTCCATGAGTCAGCAAGTGTAGTGCCACTGATAAGTGCCCAGAGGCACCCCCCTCCACCAGGAAGCCTCCTTCAAGAAGGCACTCTGCTCTCTCACTCTATGGGTCAGATCTCACGAAGTCTCGTACCAGTCTCCTGGTTCTGCTGCTGCTGTTTCTCTGCTGTGCCATTTCTGGTGTTACAGCTGTCCTCACTTCCTTCTGATCCCTCACTAGAGTTTCCTTTGATGTCCATAATTCCACCAACAGTCCCTTCAAGGCAATCTAGGCTTTTACTATTAGGCACCTTAAAACTCTTCCAGCCTCTACCCTTCACAGTTTCAAAACCGCTTCCACATTTCAGTTATCTGCTAGAGCAGCACCCCACTCTTGGTACCAAATTCTGTCTAGTGCTGTAACAGAAATACCGCAAGTGTATGATTTTAACAAACAAATTTATTTTATCACAGTTTAGGAGGCTAGAAGTCCAAATTCAGGTGCTAGCTCCAGAGGAAGGCTTTCTCTCTCTTTCAGCTCTGGGGGAAAGTCATTGTCATCAATCTTCTCCTAGGTCTAGGATTTTCTCAGTGCAGGGACCCTGGGACCAAAGGTCTCACTCTGCTCTCAGTTCTTCTTTCTTGGTAGTAATAGGTCCCCCTCTCTGCTCACTTCGCTCTCCTTTTATCTCTTGTAAGATAAAAGGTAATGCAGGCCACACCCCAGGGAAACTCCCCTTACATCGGATCAGGGCTGTGACCTGAGTAAGGGTGTTGCAACCCCCCTAATCCTCTTTAACGTAACCTAATCTTGCCTTATCAACCACAGGCAGAGATTAGGATTTACAACACATAAAACAATTACATCAGATTACAAAATGGAGGACAACTACACAATACTGAGAATCATGGCCTAGCCAAGTTGACACATATTTTTTGGGGGACACAATTCAATCCATAACAAGGCTCAGCCTGGAAATGATACAAACCACTTTTACTGACAATATTTTGGCAAGACTAGTATTATGATTATACCTAATTGGAAGGGAGGCTGGGAAATTTAGTTTAGTTGGGCAACCTCGTGTCCAGAAAGAAGGGGAAAACATTTTGATGGGCAGCTAGTACCTATACTAGAGTTGACTAAGCCAACTCAAGAAGAATTTGGAAATAATTATAATTCTATAAGCCTTGTCTTAGTCACTGTGTTGGTTAAGATTGTGTGTCTACTTGGCTGGGCCATGATTCTCAGTGTTTATATGTGATCACTCCCATGATTTAATATGCTGTGAGTAGCCAATCAGTGGAAAGGGAGTTTCCCTGAGGTTGTGGCCTGCATCTGAATATAAGCAGACTTTCAGGCTTTTTTGCTCGCTCTGGATCTTGCAGCTTCTTCCTGTTCATCTGACCTCCGGTTCATGGGACTTCAGTTGTCAGCTTATCTGCTGAACTTGGGATTCGTCGATCTTCACAGCCTGTGAGCAGAGCCCTGCTCTCTGACCTGCCAATCTTGGGCTCACCAGCCCCTACAGCTACATGAATCAGGAGAAACTTTGTGGTGTTGCCTGCTGGTCTTGGAATTTGTTGACCTTCACAGCCTGTGAGCAGGAGCCCTCCTCTCTGACCTGCTGATCTTGGGCTTGCCAGCTTCTGCAGCTGTGTGAGTTGTGAGAGGTCTCTACCCTGATCCATGGATTTGGGACGTTCTAGGCTCTACAATCACGTGAGCTGTTTCCTTGATATAAATCTCTCTCTATATATATATTTATATGCTTTACTGGTTTTACTTCTCTAGAGAACCCGCCTAAGACAGTCATCTAGTGCTGCTGTAACAGAAATACCATAAGTGGATGGCTTTAACAAAGAGAAGTTTATTCTCTCACAGTCCAGTAGGCTACAAGTCCAAATTCAGGGCATCAGCCCCAAGGGAACGCTTTTTCTCTCAGCTCTGGAAGAAGGTCCATGTCATCAATCTTTTCTTGGTCTGGGAGTTTCTCTGTGCAGGAACCTCAGGTCCAAAGGACATGCTCTGCTCCTGGCACTGCTTTCTTGGTGGTATGACATTCCCATGTCTCTCTGCTTGTTTCTGTCTTTCGTATCTCAAAAGAGATTGGCTTAAGACACTACCTAATCTTGTAGACTTTATCAATATAACTGCTGCTAATCCATCTTATTACATCATAGTGATTGAATTTGCAACACGTAGGGAAATCACACCAGATGATAAAATGGTAGATAATCATACAGTACTAGGAATCCTGACCTAGCCAAGTTGACAAAGATATTTTTGGGGGACACAATTCAATCCATGAAAGTGTTAAATAAATCAAATTAATAATTTTAAAAATCTCTGCATTAAAAGAAATTAAAAACTTGATAGAGGCAGGGGTCTGGGGACCATGCTTTCAGGGAACATCTAGGTCAATTGGCATAACAAAGCTTATTAAGAAAATGTTCTGCATCCTACTTTGGTG
>NW_004444092.1:5065672-5084400 GCF_000243295.1 Trichechus manatus latirostris
GCTTATTAAGAAAATGTTCTGCATCCTACTTTGGTGAGTGATGTCTGGGGTCTTAAAAGCTAGCAAGCAGCAATCTAAGATGCATCAATTGGTCCCAACCACCTCGAGTAAAGGAGAAAGAAGAACACCAAAGTCACAAAGAAAGTAGTATCCCAAGAGACAGAAAGGGCCACATAGACCAGAGACTTCCTCAGCCTGAGACCAGAAGAACTGGATGGTGCCCAGCTACCACCAATGACCACCCTGACAGAGAACACAACAGAGAGCCCCTGATGGAGCAGGGGAAGGGTGGGATGCTGAACTCAAATTCTAGTTAAAAGACCAGACTTAATGGTCTTACTGAGATTGGAGGAATCCCGGAAAGCATGGCCCCCGGACTCTCTGTCAACCCAAAACTAAAACAATTCCCAAGGCCAACTCTTCAAACAAAGATTGAACTGGACTGTGGGACATAAAATGATACTCATGAAGAGTGTGCTTTTTAGCTCAAGTAGATACATGAGACTAAATGAGCAGCTTCTGTCTGGAGGTGAGATGAGAAGACAGAGACAGTTAGGAGCTGGTTGAACGGACACAGGAAATCAAGTGGAAAGGAGGAGTGTGCTGTCACAGTATAGGGAGAGCAATTAGTCACATAGCAATGTATGTATAAATTTTTGAATAAGAGACTAACTTGAATTGTAAACTTCTGTTTAAACTACAATAATTTTTAAAAAACTGGAAAAAAAAGAAATTTAAAACTTGAAACAATGAAATTGCCATGAATATTGAAATGGATAAGTAAATCTTAGTGTATTTATACAATGAAATACTATACAGCGATGAATACCACAACTTAAGCTACATGGAAGAACATGGATGAATTTCACAATGTTGAGCTACAGGAAAAAAAAAGAATATATGTAATATGTTTTATTTTGGGTGCAGTTCAAAATAGGTAGAATTAAACAATGTTGGTTTTATAATTAGGGTGATGACTGCCTCCAGGAAAGGTGGAAATTGTTGTCAGGGAAAGAGACATCGGGGGCTTCTAGGATGCTGGTAATATATTTCCTGACCTGGATGGTGGTTTAGATGGATGTTTGCTTTATAATTTTTCTATAACTCTACATATATATTTTAGGAATTTTCAGGTATATATATATCAATAATTTTTAAAATAATTTTATTTTGTTGTTGAGAATACACCTACTGCTCACTTATCAACTGTCTCATTATCTGACATTTCACAGGTATGACAATAGTAAAAAAATCTGCTATCTACTTTGTGCATTAATAACATACATCTGGCAGTAATGAACACCACAGTGTGAGGCAAGAATAATGCTGGCTATGATGGTTAAAGTTATGTGTCAACTTGGCTGGACCATGATTCTCAGTGGTTTGGCAGCTATATAATGATGTGATTTGGCAGTTATGTAATGATGTGGTCATCCTTCATTTTCACATAGTGACTTGGTCTTTGGAACCTAACCATGTCAGTAAGTGAGGAGTAGGTGTATATACGGCAAGACATGCACCAATTCAACAGTTACTATGTGTGCCATTTAGTGACATTTAGTAAACATTTTCACCTTCCTTTTCTGAGTTGTTCCTCCCCCATTAACATAAAGTCACTGCCCTAAAGTTCTTATCTGATCCTTCAAGTTGCTGTTGTCAATTTGATCCCACGTTAATAGTTCTTTAAAGAGCATAATGCTCCAGGCAGATCTTTTTTACTAGTTAAACTAAGCTATTGTTTGGTTTTAAGAAGACTTAAGGGTATATTTTTGGTTTAAGGTTTAAAGATTATCTCAGAACAATAGTTTCAGGGGTTCATTCAGCTTTCATGAAGCCCATGAGATTTTTAAATTCTGTTCTGCATTTTCCCCCTTTTGATAAGAATTCTTCTATGGAATCTTTGATCAAAATTTTCAGTAATGGTAACCAGCACCATCCAGTTCTTCTGGTCTCATGGCAAAGAAGACAATTGTTCATGGAGGCAATTAGCCACACATTCCATATCCTCCTCTTATTCCTGACTCCCTTCTTCCTCTCTTGTTCCAGGCAAACAGAGACCAATTGTTCCTTGGATGGCTGCTCGCAAGCTTTTACGACCTCAGGCACTACACGTCAAACTAGGAGGTAGAATAGAAGCACTAAACACGTTATTAGGCCAATTACCTGGGACGACCCATGAAACCATGACCCTAAACCTCTAAACCAAGAAGCCAAATCCCTTGAGGTTTTTGGTTGTACATAAGCAGCATCAGCAGCTACTATTTTGTTGTTGTTGTTGTCACTGTAAATATATATATCACACAGCTTTTGCCAATTCAAATTTTTACAGGTGTACCACTTATTGACAGCAATTACAATAATTGATTGTGCAACCCTACTCTTAATCAACACGATATTTCCATTACTGTTAACCCCCCCTTCCCTCTCCCTCTCACCCTTGGTAAATACTAATAAACTTTGTCCTCTATACATTTGCCTTTTCTTGTTTTTTTTTTTTTAATACAAGTGAGGTCATACAATATCCTTTTGTGACTGACTTATTACACTCAGCATAATGTCTTCCAGCTCCATCCATAGTGTAGCATGTATCAAGACTTCATTTCTCCTACCAGCTGAGTAGTATTCCATTGTATGTATGTACCACATTTTGTTTATCCATTCATCTGTTGATGGGCATTTAGGTTATTTCCACCATTTGGTTATTGTGAACAATGCTGCAATGAACATTAGTGTACAAGTTTCTGTTTGAGGCTCTGCTTTCAAGTTTTGTGGGTATATACCTAGGGGTGGAATTGCTGGGTCATATGGTAGTTCTTTTAGTTTTTTGAGGAAAGGTCACACTGTTTTCAAAAACTGCTCTACCATTTTGAAACTCCACCAGCAATGAGTAAGGGTTCCAATTTCCTCACATCCTCACCAACATTTGTTATTTATTTTTTTTCTTTTAATGTTAGCGATCCTAGTAGGAGTGAAATGGTATCTCATTGTGGTTTTGATTTGCATCTCTCTGACGGCTAATGACATTGAGAATATTTTCTTGTATTTGGTGGCCATTTAACTGTTCTCTTTGGTGGAATGTCTTTTCAAGTCCTTTGTCCATTTTATGATTGGGTTATTTGTCTTTTTATTGTTCAGTTGTCAAAGTTTTATATATTAGATTCTTGCCAGATATACGGTTTCTGAAGATATTCTCCCATTTGGTAACTTGTCTTTTCACTTTTTTTGGTAAAGAATTTTAATGAACAAAAGTTTTTAATTTTTATGAGGGTCACAATAATTTTTCATGTATATGTAAGAATAAGTGTCCATGAACAGCTAAGGCAATCTCAAAAAACAAAAATAAATGGCAACAGTAGGCATAATAAAAAAAAACAGTAGGTAGTGCTGGTACAAGAAAAGACAAACAGACCAATGGAACACAGTAGAGATATCAGAAACAGACTTATTTATGTAGAGACTTAATATAAAATAATATTAACAATACCAATCAATAAGGAAAGGATGTTTTGTATAGACGATGATATTAGGAGAACTAACTCACTCTATGGAAGGAAATAAAACCATATCTTACCTAACACCACCAGGTAACTGCCTAACAAGTGTCAACTTTGGGTGCATTAAAAAGCTAAAGGCAAAAAATAGACTTTAGAGTTAACAGAAGACAATGCAGGAGAATATCTTTATGATCTAATGGTGGATAGATTTCTGAAACAAAATTTAAAAAGCATAAACCCTAATATAAAAAATTTAATTAAGTTGGAATCGTCAAAATCAAAGATTTTCATTCAATGAAGGACACCATGGACAAAGATAATAAACAAATATCAGAATGAGAAATATTTGCAATGTTAAACTCAAAAGGCATTAATTAGTAGACTATATCAGGAACTCATGAGAATAACAAAGTGAGAATAGTAACCCCAAGGAGAAACATGCAAATGATTTGAAGAAGCAATTCATGGAAGAGGAGAAAAATGAAGGACATGAAGCATGCTCAGAATCTTTAGTAATCAGAGAAGGGCCAAATAAAACAGCATTCTCAAACTGTTGTTGTTAAGTGGCTGGTGTATGTACAACAGAAGAAAACACTGCCCAGTCCTGTGCCATACTCACAATTGTTGCTATGTTTAAGCCCATTGTTGCAGCAACTGTGTCAATCCATCTTGTTGAGGGTCTTCCTCTTTTTGCTGACCCTCTACCTTACCAAGCATCATGTCCTTCTCCAGGGACTGATCCCTCCTGATAATATGTCCGAAGTACCTGAGACAAAGTGTCGCCATTCTTGTTTCCAAGGAGCACTCTGGCTGTACATCTTCCAAGACCGACTTGTTCGTTCTTCTGGTAGTCCATGGCATATTCAGTATTCTTCACCCACACCATGATTGAAATGCATCAATTCTTCTTCAGTCTTCCTTATTCATTGACCATCTTTCACATGCGCATGAGGTAATTGAAACACCATGGCTTGGGTCAGTTACACCTTAGTCCTCAAAGTGACATCTTTGTTTTTTAACACTTGAAAGAGGTCTTTTGCAGCAGATTTGCCCAACGCAATACATCCTTCCATTGACAACTTCAATATTTTCTCCATTTATTATGATGTTGTTTATTGGTCCGGTTGTGGAGGATTTTTGTTTTCTTTTTTTGCAGTGTAATCCATACTGAAGGCTGTGGTCTTTGATCCTCATCAGTGTTTCAAGTCCTCTTTCCTTTCAGCAAGCAAGGCTGTGTCATTTGCATATTGCAGATTGTTAATGAGTCTTCCTCCAATTCTGGCGCCACATTCTTCTTCATATAATCCAGCTTCTCTATTTCCTCAGCATACAGATTGAATAAGTATGGTGAAAGGAGACAACCATGATGCACACCTTTTCTAATTTTAAACCACTCAGTATTCCCTTGTTTTGTTCAAACGACTGCCTCTTGGTCTACGTACAGGTTCCCCATGAGCACAATTGATCCCCACTCTTCGCAATGATATCCATAGTTTCTTATGATGCACACATTCGAATGCCTTTGCATAGTCAATAAAACACAGGTAAACATCTTTCTGGTAGTCTATGCTTTCAGCCAAGATCCACTTTATCTTAGCAATGATAGTCCTCGTTCTATGTCCTCTTCTGAATCCGGCTTGAATTTCTGGTAGTTGTCTGTCAATGTATTGCTGCAACTGTTTTTAAACGACCTTCAGCAAAATTTTACTTGTGTGTGATATTAATGATATTGTTTGATAATTGCCGCATTCTGTTGGATCACCTTTCTTTGGAATAGTCATAAACATGGATCTCTTCCAGTATGTTGGCCAGGTAACTTATCTTCCAAATTTCTTGACAAAGCTTTGTAAGTGCTTCCAGCATTGCATCTGTTTGTTGAAATATCTCAACTGGCATTTCGTCAATTCCTGGATCCTTGTTTTTCCCCAATACCTTCAGTGCAGGCTGGACTTCTTCCTTCAATACCATCAGTTCTTTATTATATGCTACCTCCTGAAATGGTTGAACGTCGACTAATTCTTTTTGGCAAAGTGACTCTATGCGTTTCTTCCACCTTCTTTTGATGCTTCCTGTGTCATTCAATATTTTGTCATAGAATACTTCAATATTGAAACTCAAGGCTTGAATTTTTTCTTCAGTTCTTTCAGTTTTAGAAATGCAAAGCATTTTCTTTGCTTTTGGTTTTCTAAGTCCAGGTCTTTGCACATTTAATGGTAATACTTTGTCTACTCATGCTGCCCTTTGAAATCTTTTGTTCAGCTCTTTTACTTCATCATTTCTTCCTTTTGCTTTAGCTGCTGTACGTTCAAGAGCAAGTTTCAGAGTCTCTTCTGACCTCCATTTGGGTCTTTTCTTTCTCTCCTGTCTTTTTAATGACCTCTTGCTTTCTTCATGTATGATGTCCTTGATGTCATCCCACACCTCGTTTGGTTTTCAGTCATTAGTATTCAATACATCAAATCTATTATTGAGGTGGTCTCTAAATTCAGGTGGGATATACTCAAGGTCATACTTTGGCTCTCATTGACTTGTTTCAATTTTCTTCAGCTTCAACTTGAACTTGCACATGAGCAATTGATGGTCTGTTCTGCGGTTAGCCCCTGACCTTGTTCTGACTGATGATATCAAGCTTCTCCATCTCTTTCCACAGATATAGTCGATTTGATTCCTGTATATTCTATCAGGTGAGGTCCACATGTATAGTTGCAGTTTATGTTGTTGAAAAATTGTATTTACAATAATAAGTCATTGATCTTGCAAAGTTCTATCATGGGATCACCAGCATCATTTCTATTACCAAGGCCATATTTTCTAACTACTGATCCTTCTTTGTTTCCAACTTTGCCTTTCAATCACCAGTAATTATGAATGTATCTTTATTGCATGTTTGATTAATTTTAGACTGCAGAAGTTGGTAAAATTCTTCAGTTTCTTCATCTTTGGCCTTAGTGGTTGGTGCATAAATTTGAGTAATAGCCATATTAACTGGTCTTCCTTGTAGGCATATGGATATCACTGTACTTATACTTCAAGTTGTACTTCAGGGTAGATTTTGAAATGTTCTTTTTGAGAGAATGTGACACCATTCCTCTTCAATTTGTCAATCCCGCCATAGTAGACCATATGATTGTCCAACTCAGAATGATGAATACCAGTCCATTTCAGCTCACTAATGCCTAGGATATCTATTTTATGCATTCTATTTCATTTTTAATGACTTCCAAATTTCCTAGATTCATACTTCATACATTCCACGTTCCTATTATTAATGGATGTTTGCAGCTATTCTCATTTTGAGTCATGCCACATCAGCAAATGAAGATCAAGAAAGCTTTAGTGCATCCACATCATCAAGGTCGACTCTACTTTGAGGAGGCAGCTCTTCCCTAGTCGTACTTTGAGTGTCTTCAACCTGAGGGGCTTTTCTTCTCGCACTATACCAGACAATGTTCTGCTGCTATTCACAAGATTTTCAATGGCCTTTTTTTTTTTTTTTGCAAAAGTAGATCACCAGGTCCTTCTTCCTAGTCTGTCTGGCATTTGAAATACTGTGGCATAGCTTCCAGCATCACAGCAACCTGCAAGCCACCATAGTATGATAAACTGACAGATGAGTGGTGGACTCTTAAATTACTTCATACCTATTAAAAACCAAACAAAACCAAACCCACTGCCGTTGAGTCGATTCTGACTCATAGCAACCCTATAGGATAGAGTAGAACTGCCCCACAGGGTTTCCAAGGCCATAAATCTTTATGGAAGTAGACTGCCACATCTTTCTACTGCAGAGTGGCCGGTGGGTTCAAACTGCCGACCTTAGCAGCTAAGCGCTTAAACCACTGTACCACCAGAGCTCCTAGACTAGCAAAAATTAAAGGCCTAGATACTGCCACGTGTTGAAAGGAATATGGGGATATAGAGAACATCGTACATTGTTGGTGGGAGTGTAGATGATTGCAGCCACTATAGCTGATCCAGAGCTAAATGAACCAGAGCCACTCCTACAAAATGTGGTTCACACAAGCAAAATGGGTATTTGCAATACTGCCTCTTCCCTCACTTAATCAGTCTTGCTCAAGTCCTTATGATTTACAGATACCAAATTACATCCTGTACTCTGGCTTCCTGAGAGTTTGAAATGTAGGTTCTATTTTCTGCCTCTGCAGGGCAGGAAGGCACATTACAAAAGTAGAGTCTGACACCCACACACCCCACCCCCAGGTAGGGTCCAGGTACTGGCATTTTATAATAGCTCTCCATATGATTTTAATACATAGTCAGGGTTTAAAACCATTGCTCCTTTATCAGAGATTGGTTGACTATATTTGTGTGGGTCTATTTCTGGGCTTTCTATTCTGTTCCACTGATCTATTTGTCTATATCTGTCAAGTAATCTATTTGGAAACCCTGGTGGCATAGTGGCTAAATGCTATGGCTGCTAACCAAAAGGTCCGCACTTCGAATTCACCAGGCACTCCTTGGAAACTCTATGGGACAATTCTACTCCGTCCTATAGGGTCACTATGAGTCAGAACTGACTCAATGGCAACAGGTTTTTTTGTTTCACAAATACCACAATATCTGGATCACTGTAGCTTTATAGTAAGTCTTGAAGTTGGATAGGGTCAACCCTTCAATTCTGTTCTTCAGTATTGTGTTGGCTATTTCAGGCCTTTTGCCTTTCCATATAAACTTTAGAATCAGTTTCCTAACATTCATAAAATAACTTGCTGGGAATTTGATTGGGATTACACTGAATCTGTAAGTCAAGTTGGGAAGAGTTAATGTCATAATAATATTAAGGATATCATTAAATTCTGAGTTTTCCAATACCTGAAGTTGGTATATGTGTCCATTTATTTACATTTTCTTAGTTTCTGTCAGTAACATTTTGGAGTTTCTTGGGTAAAGGTTTTGCACATCTGTTATTAGATTCATTCCTAAGAATTTGATATTTTTGATGCTGTTGTACATATTTTGTATACAATATATTGTATATATTTTTTAAAACTCCATTTTCTAATTGTTACTATACAAAAACAAATGATTCTTCATATGACTCCGTAGCTAGCTGCCTTGGTAAATTCACATATTAATTCTAATAGATTATCTGTAGAGTCCTTTAGATTATCTGCATATGTAACCTGACCTTACTAATGCCAGTAAATTTCCATTAGTCCTTAAACTAGCCCAGATCAGATTTGGCCTGCCCTCCATGCGCAGAAGGGCCAACTATGACCACTAACTGACCTCAACAGAGGACGAAACAACAGGAGGAACGACTCAGAAAGAATACCATTACCCAGACCCTATTTTGAAACAAGAGGTCCAATAAGAACCACGTCACCTCCTATCTCCTGGCCGCCTTCTAGAGTTTCCTTCTTCAGAACACCTATCTGGCTGCCATCTTGCTGCCCAAACCACATATCAGCCCTGCTTCCCAGTAGCTTGGTGAGCTGGATCTGAGGAACTTCCTCCTGGCTCCTTGCTCTGCACATTGCAATAAAGTTACTTTCTCTTTCTCAAAGACTGGTGTCCAGATAATCGGCAAGTCTGGGGGTGCAAAACAAGGACCCACATTTCTGGGTTTGGTAACACACACACGATCATGTTGTCTGTGAATAATGAGTTCAGTATCTTCTTTCCAACCCTATTATCTATTATTTCTTTTTTTTTTTCTAGTTTAATATTGAATATAAGTGGTAATAGTGAGTGTCCTTGTCTTCTCAATCACCAGGGAAAGCTTTCAACTTCTCATTAAGTAAGATGTTTGCTGAAGTGCTCTTTTCTCCACCGTTAGTAAATAATCTTCATCAGATTAAGAAATTTGCATTCTATTGCTAATTTACTAAGAATTGGAACTTTTTTAACCCTAAATGAGTTTGAATATTAAAAAATATCCTTTCTGCATTTACTGAGACAGTCATACTATTTTTATCTATTATTCTGTTCATTACATTGGTTGATTTCAAACTTATACTAAACTTGCATACTGGACATACAACCCACTTGGTCATGATATATTACCTTTTTATATATTGTGGTTCAATATTACCTTTTTATATACTGTGGTTCAATTGGCTGTATTTTGTTTAGGATGTTTATGTCTATGTTCATGAGAAAGATTGGCTTGCAGCTTTAATTTTCGTTTCTTGTAAATGACTTGTCAGGTTTTGATATTAAGGTTATGTTGGCCCGATAAAAGAGTTGAGAAGAACTCCTTTTTTGTCTATTCTTTGGAAGAGTGTGTATAAGATATACTGGTTTTTCTTCCTTAAATGTTTGGAAGAATTCACTAGTGTAACTACCTGGAACAGGAGATTTCTCTTAGGGAGATTTCAAATTATGGATTAAATTTCTTTAATAAATATAGAAATATTAAGATTTTCTATTTCTTCTTGTGACTGTTTTGTTAAGTTTAAGAATTTGTCTTATTCATCTAACTTTTCAAAATAGTAGAAATATGTGTATTTTGGGCTATAAATTTTTTTGGTAGGCATTGCTTTAGCTTCATCCTCCAGGTTTTGATATATTCTATTTTCATTATCATTCTATCAAAATATCTTACATCTTCCATTGTGATTTCTTTTTAGACGTATGGACTATATAAGAGTAAATACCTCAATTCCAAAAAATTCAGGAATTCTCTAGTTATCTTTGTTATTGATTTCTACCCTAATTCTATTTTCATTTTAATCTTCTGAAATTTGTTGAGTCCTGATTTTTGCCCAGCACATAATCTACTTTGTAAATGTTCCGTGTGCATTTGAAAAGAATGCAGTTATTTGGTACATGTTCTGTTAGGCTAGGTTTGTTAATCAAGTTGTTAAAACTTCTATATACTTACTGAATTTCTTGTCTGCTTGTTCTATTGATTATTGAGAGGTATTACAATCTCTCAAAGTATTATAAAAACCAAAAACCAAACCCGTTGCCGTCCAGTGGATTCGGACTCGTAGTGACCCTGTAGGACAGAGTAGAACTGCCCCATAGGGTTTCCAAGGAGCAGCTGGTTGGATTCCAGCTGCCAACCTTTTAGGTCAGCAGCTGAGCTCTTTACCACTGTGTCACCAGGGCCCCGAAAGTGGTTATAAATTTATCTTATTCTCCTACTAGTTTTGTTGTTTTTGACATATATTTTGAGCCTCTGTTTTTAGGTGCATATATATTTAGGATCACCAAATCTGGACATACAGATTTCAGGCTCCTATACTTCCTATCTGGATGTTTGTCTAAAAATTAGCGCTACCCTTTTTACCAGGATGTTTTGAGGTGATGTAGGTGAAAGCACCTTGTAAACTTACTTCTGGACTTGGAAAGAACTTTATAGCATGCATTGCATTGCTTTACATCTGCATAGTGGTTTTGTAGATATTTTCTCATTTATTTTATACTGCAAATGTACAAGAATTATCTCCATTTCATAGATAGCATTGCTGCAAATATAGAACTGTAGAAAGTGACTATGAATCCAGTATTCGAAGTCCAGCTTTTTCTATCTTTACTATAGCCCCTCATGAAGAATGGTATTATTGGCATTCTTATGATATTGGAATTTCGTGTTTTCAGGCACTTGAGAACATTGCAGCTATAGTCAACAACAAGGTTCAGCATCCTCCACGGAGGAAAATTACTAAGTGTAGCAACCAAATCCACCCATCTGTGCCTGCACACAATTAAACTTTGCAAATTTGGCTCTGGCTTTCTGCCAATGCATTGGCAGTTTTTACTGAATACACAGTGAATCAGGCTTTTTGTGGGAAAACAAAAGAATTAGTAGATGCTCTCTTTACCGACTATATTTAGGAAGTAACATATGAATGTATGCAAACAAATAAGTGTTTAGCACGTGAGGATAGAGGGGGAATGTAAAGGAATTATAAAAGTCAAGGGGATGTCTGAGTTTTTTATAGAATTTTTTTAATGTTGAGTTGTGAATTGGTGGTGATAGAAAATTGTAAGTTATCAAAATTTGCAATAAATTTAAAATTTTCATATTTCATGGACTCTAATATATACTTTTTGCACATTTTAATACCTCTGAAATTGGGAATTATTCTATAATTGATGGTATTTTAGCATTGTGTTGTAGATTAATTGATCGTTTTTTCTTTCCTAGTGGTGGACAAAATAATTTTGTATCTTATCATTGATGGCATCTTAAAGTCAATAAAATATGGTATATTAAAGTATTCCAGAGTCTCCTGTAACTCCTTCTGTTTTTCCACTATTTATTATTCATTTGTTCATTCATTTACCCAACAATAGTTATTGAACACCTAGTTTGTGTCAGGTGCTGTACCAGGCACCAAGGTGTTATGGGTTGAATTGTGTACCCCCAAAAATATGTTGAAATACTAACCCTTGGTATCTGTGAATGTGATCTTATTTGGAATTAAAACCCTTTCAGATGTAATTAGTTAAGTTAACATGAGGTCGTATCAGAGTCGGGAGAGTCTTAATCCAATATGACCGGTGCTTTTATAAAAGAAGAGGCACAGGTAGAGTGACTGATGGAAGCTTGCTGTCTTAGATATCTAGTGCTGCTATAACAGAAAAACCACAGGTGGATGGCTTTAACAAAGAGAAGTTTATCCTCTCACAGTCTAGCAGGCTAGAAATCCAAACTCAGGGCGTTAGCTCCAGGAGAAGTCTTTCTCTCTGTGTCAGCTCTGGTGGAAGGTCCTTGTCATCAATCTTCCCCTGGACTAGGAGCTTCTCCATGCAGGAACCCCAGGTCCAAAGGACACACTCTGCTCCCAGTGCAGCTTTCTGGTGCAGCTTTCTTGGTGGTATGAGGTCCCCAACTGTCTGCCAGCTTCCCTTTCCTTTTATCTCTTGAGAGATAAAAGGTGGTGCAGGCTACGCTCCAGGGAAACTCCCTTTACATTAGATCAGGGATGTGACCTTAGTAAGGGTGTTGCAATCCCACCCTAATCCTCTTTAACATAATCTAATCTTGCCTCATTAACCACAGGCAGAGATTAGGATTTACAACACATAGGAAAACTACTATCACAAAATGGAGGACAACCACACATTACTGGAAATCATGCCCTAACCAAGTTGACACATATTTTGGGGGACACAGAGAGAAGCATTTATTATGTCTGGCAAGGTAAAGGTGGGCTTCAGGAATAGGTGCATGAAACCCCTGGAATCTAATGTGGATGTTGTGTGTAGGTATGAATCCAAGGATATTGTTTACTGCATTCTTTAGTCTCAAAGTGGATTGGTCCTTTCAAAAAAAGTTATGAATCATTGCTCTAGGGTCTCACAGATAAGGACAAATAAATTGGAAAGTAGACACATATCGTATAATTTATGGATGATTTGTACTATAAACTTGTGCTTTAAATGATAAGATCCATGTGAGAATCCACTCAAGTTCCTTTATAAAGAGGTCTCTAGATGTTGACAGTAATGTTGCATGGATTTTACTCTTGGAAGCACTAAGAATCCCATTCCTGGGGTTAAATATTTATCCTCCTTTATTCCAACAAGAACTGAGAATGACGTTCCCTCAGAAAACATGTCACTGTCTGAAATAACTGGATCACCCCTTATCTATTATATCTAATGCACCCTCAGAACCCAAGTTGACACATAGCACCACTTAAACCAGCACCCCTAAATTCTACCCTCACTGCCCTTACCTTTTACTCTTGACTTTAGAAACTTTAGCTCCTTCAAGGAGCTTCAATATTCTTATGATTCTAGAACCAAGTGTGGAAGTAACTCATGTGCTGTGAACCTAAAGGGAAAGTTGGGAATAAGTGAGGAAAGGAAATAATGGGACCTCCTGGCCCATTTATGGCCCTACCTATAATTAATCTCTCCAAATAGACTGAGGAATAGTGAAGGGTAAGGTCTCAATAGGGATGAGCAAGTCACAAGCTCAATTAGATTTTTACTTGAGAAAAACACATCTCTCCTCTAAGTGATGGGGATCAGCAATCAAGAAGTTATCTTCTTTTGGATTTGGGTATTCACCCTCCTTCTTCCCCTCTTTTCCTCCTCTCTTTACATAGTAAATTAAACTGTGAATGTTGGGGGGATGGAGACACATTTAGTTAGATTAAGTGTTCGGGTCACAGCAGAAGTCAACAATACAAGATATGGTCTCTATCTTTGCATCACATCCCATGTTGTTCTATCCTGTGGGATGACTTGGGCAAAAATTGTTCTTGGCTTTGAAACAGATGAGTAGACTGGGAAGGGAAGGACTATAAGATTGCTTGAGAAAAGAGAGAAAGGAGCACAGAGAACAAACATCTAATGAATTTCTGTGTGGGAAAGTCTACCTGAGCTCTTCGATAGGATGGCTGGGTCAGAGGAGGAAGGGAAGTAATATCTTGTCTACTCAACCCACCCTTCACTCTTGCCTCCTTTATCTCCATTTGCTGTGAAGGCAGAGGTGATAGTGTCTTTAACAACCAGTACAGCACAGCCTCAATCCGTCACAAGTGAACAGGATACTGTTTGTGAAGAGGGTCCTGGAGATCTTTATTGTCAGGCAATAACTCCTTAGTTACTGGATCATGCTAAACTAGGGGAGTTCCAGGGGAGGGTGGTGGTTCTTGTTGTGGGGGACCTTTTAGGGGTGGAGGTTTGAGGCAGTAGTTATTTACCAACCATTATAGAGAAGTATGCCTCTATTCTAACCATCAGTAAGTCTGTACTGGTGCTAACCATTTTGACTATCAGCTCGAGGGTCTTAGTGATTGGTGGTAGGAGAGTGTGTGGGGGGAGGATACTATAGATAGTGACATTGGAGAAGTTCTCTCTAAAGAAGTAACATTTTAGCTAAGATCTTAATGACAAGAAACAGGAATGCAAGGAGCAAGGAGCAAGCGGAGCAGGTGAGGGGATGGGGAGAGTGTTCCAGCCAAAGAATAGCCAAGGTAAAAGGTGAGATGGAATAAGTGTGGCATGTTTATAGAATGTTAGAAAGCTAATGTTTCTGGAATATTACGCTCAGTGAATGATAAGAAATTAGGTCAGATGGGTAGGCACATGCCAGATCATGTGGGGCCTTTTAAGTTAGGATAAGAAAGAAAAATGAGAAGCCATGACAGGGAGAAATTTGAGCAAGGAAATGATACGATCTGATTTACATTTTTACCTTTTTTTTTTTTTTATTGTACTTTAGATGAAGGTTTACAGAACAAATAGTTTCTCATTAAATGGTCAGTACACATTGTTTTATGACATTGGTTAACAACCCCACGACACATCAACACTTTCCCTTCTCGACACTGGAGGAACCTTTTTTTTTTTCTGGTGAAAATATACATAGTCAAAATTACACCATTTCAAAAGTTTCTACAAGTATAAGTCAGTGACATCGATTATATTCTTCCAGTTTGCTGCTATTCTCACTATCCTTTTCCAAATTATTCCATCACCATTATCTTCAACTCACTGCCCCCTAGGCTTCCCATCAAACCTTTAGAGTTGCTGTTGTCAATTTGATCTGATTTACATTTTTAAAAGATTACTCTGGCTGTGGTAAGGAGAATGAATTGAGGAGGCAAGGAGAGAGCAATGAAGAGGTTGCTGCATCCTAGAGACAATGATGGCTTGGACCAGAGTGGTGGTAGTGGAAATAAAAAGAGGTGGATTGGGATTACAGCCTTGGGAGGTGGGGCCAAGATGGCAGAGTAGTCAGATGGCTTCCTATGTCCCTGTTACAACAAAGACCTGAAAAAACAACTGATTTGATTGTATATGAATACCTAGGAGCCCTGAACAAGGCAAAGCTGAGGAATTGGACTGAGTGGCAGGGGGAGAGAGATACGGTTCAGAAGCAGCAAGTAGTTGACTGACCTGACCTGGCGGGAGCCACAGCCCTTCAGCCCGAACCAGCTCGGGTTGCGCTGGGAGGTGGGCGTACAGCTCCACTCGCTCACTCGGGAAGCAGCTTCCACATCGAGAGAGATCTGGCAGCAGATTCTGCTTGGACACTCTGAACCCATGAAAAGCAGCACCCAAGTGGCTAAAGATAAGTGTATGCATGTGGCCTTTTGCAGGGATTAAAAAAAAAAAAAACCCATTTGGGAAATACCTGTCTCCCATTTACCTCCTCCCTCCCCGCTCTGCACCGGGTCCGGCTAGCTTCAGCAATCTCTGAGTCCCCTGGGCCAGAGGTAGATCCCATAAGGCATCCTGACCCATTCTCCTGGCCTTGGAGAGGGAACAAATTAACAAACAAGGAAAAATAAGCTACCGGCTCCCCTAAGCCAGGAGCTCAGAGTTGGCACAGTTCCTTTGCCTAGGCACAGGCATAAGGGGTCTGCAGACTTTCCGTGCCTTCTACTCCTGTATGGACTTGTGTGGACCCATCTCAACAGCATAAACCCTCACTACCACAGTACAACAGAGTAAACACCTGAAGTCTAACTTCAACTGTTTCAGCTGTGAAGTGGCAGATTTGTGACACTTGACACTGCTCTGCCTTCTAAGCAGGTGCCTCACTTATCTGCATCAGGGGCTTGAGGACTGGTGGCTCCACCCACACCACCTAGCCACCTGCTACAGGGGTCCAAGAATAAGTGGTGCCCCCCAGTCTTTACAGCCAACACAGTAGGGTGCTCATAGTCTGGCTGAAAAACTCACCTACCTACTCACTCTAGGGAACAGGGACATGTTTTTCTTTCAGACACTCAGGGGCAGCTGTCAGCCCCCTGCCTTGCTCAGCGCATGACCCCCTTACTGCAGCCAGATACCTGTGCCTACACCAATCACCCATGTCTCTCTAAAACTGTAGGGGAAAGCCTACACCACACACTTGGTGTCCGACTGCCTGGACACCTGAGCTGAATCCATACAGGAAAATTTAACAGACTCCTGGGCACACATACTTAGTTACACACCTAACTATCTGGTGACAGGACATTAGAGCTTCAAAGGTGCCAATAATCAAACTAGCGCATACGAGCAGCCTATTTGGGCATATTAAAACAAAACAAAACAAGAAGCTAGGACACTCTAAACAAACATAAAATAAAATTATAATAACTTATTGATGGCTCAGAGACAACAGTCAATATCAAATCACATAAAGAAGCAGTCCACGATGGCTTCAGCAAGCTCTCAAAATAAAGAATCAATAAATTTTCTGGAAGAAGAGAATTTCTTGGAATTACCAGAGCAGAATACAAAAGATTAATATACAGAACTCTTCAAGAAATTAGAAAGCAAATTTTTCAAAATGCAGAAATGCCAAAGAACATAAAGACAAAGCAGTAGTGGAACTTAACAAAGTTATTCAAGAGCATAATAACAAATTTAATAGGCTGCAAGAATGCATAGAGAGACAGCAATCAGAAACCCAGAAGATTAAAAATAAAATTTCAGAGTTAGATAACTCAATAGAAAGTCATAGGAGCAGAACTGAGGCAGTAGAAGTCAGAATTAGTGACTCTGAAGATAAAGCACCTGACACCAACTTATTTGAGGAAAAAATCAGATAAAAGAATTAAAAAGAATGAAGGAACTCTAAGAGTTATGTGGGACGCTATCAAGAGAAATAATCTACGAGTGATTGGAGTACCAGAACAGGGAGAGATAACAGAAAATACAGAGATAATTGTTGAAGATTTGTTGACAGAAAACTTCCCTGATATCATGAAGATGAGAAGATATCTATCCAAGATGCTCATCAAACCCCACATAAGGTAGATCCCAAAAGAAAGTCACCAAGACATATTATAATCAAACTTGCCAAAACCAAAGATAAAGAGAGAATTTTAAGAGCACTAGGGATAAACGAAAAGTCATCTACAAAGGAGAGTCAATCAGAATAAGCTCAGACTACTCAGCAGAAACCATGCAGGCAAGAAGGCAATGGGATGAAACCATGCAGGCAAGAAGGCAATGGGATGAAATACATAAAGCCTTGAAGGAAAAAAATTGCCAGCCAAGAATTACATATCCAGCAAAACTGTCTCTCAAATATGATGGCGAAATTAGGGCATTTCCAGATAAACAGAAGTTTAGGGAATTTGCAAAAACCAAACCAAAATTACAAGAAATACTAAAGGGAGTCATCCAGTTAGAAAATCAATAACATCAGATAACAACGCAAAACTAGAACACAGGACAGAGCAAGGAGATATCGACTCAGACAGGGAAGACACAAAAACACATCAAAGCTAAAACATTTAAAATAAGGAAACAGAGATATCAATATGTAAAAAAGGACATTAAATCAAAAAAGAGGGACTAAAAAATGTAGACATAGATTTTTCATATGGAGGGGAAGTCAAGGCGATATAAAGAAATAAAAGACTGGTATAAACTTAGAAAAATAGGGGTAAATATTAACGTAACCACAAAGGAAACTAACAATCCTACAAATCAAAATGAAAAACTAGAAAAACAAAGACTCAGCAAACACAAAATCAACAACAATGAAAAAGATGAAAAGAAAATACATAAAGAAAAACTACTTAGCACAGAAAATTAAGTGGAACAAAGAAACTGTCAATAACACACAAAAAAAGACATCAAAATGACAGCACAAAACTCATACCTATCAATAATTACACTGAATGTAAAGGGACTAAATGCACCAATAAAGAGACAGGGAGTGGCAGATTGGATAAAAAAACACGATCCATCTATATGCTACCTACAAGGAACACACATTAGACTTAAAGACACAAACAAGCTAAAACTCAAAGGATGGAAAAAAATATATCAAGCAAACAACATTCAAAAAAGAGCAAGAGTGGCAATATTAATCTCTGACAAAATAGACTTTAAAGTAAAATCCACCAAAAAGGATAAGGAAGGACACTATATAATGATTAAAGGGTCAATACACCAGGAGGCTCCAAAATACATAAAGCAAACTCTAACAGCACTGAAAAAAGAGATAGACAGCTCCACAACAGTAGTAGGAGACTTCAACACGCCACTTTTGGTGAAGGACAGAACATCCAGAAGAAGCTCAACAAACACATGAAAGAGCTAAATGCTACAATCAACCCAACTTGATCTCATAGACATATACCGAACACTCCACCTAACAGCAGCCAAGTATACTTTCTTTTCCAAAGCACACGGAACATTCTCCAGAATAGACCCCATATTAGGCCTTAAAGCAAGCCTTAACAAAATCCAAAGCATCGAAATATTACAAAGCATCTTTTCTGACCATAAAGCCATAAAAGTAGAAATCAACAACACAAAAAGCAAGGAAAAAAATAAAACACATGGAAACGGAAC
>NW_004444092.1:5084500-5108331 GCF_000243295.1 Trichechus manatus latirostris
GGGGACCATGCTTTCAGGGAACATCTAGGTCAATTGGCATAACAAAGCTTATTAAGAAAATGTTCTGCATCCTACTTTGGTGAGTGGTGTCTGGGGTCTTAAAAGCTTGCAAGAGGCCATCTAAGATGCATCAATTGCTCCCAACCACCTGGAGTAAAGGAGAATGAAGAACACCAAAGACACAAGAAAAGTATTTGCCCAAGAGACAGAAATGGCCACATAAACCAGAGACTTTATCAGCCTGGGACCAGAAGAACTAGATGGTGCCTGGCTACCGCCAATGATCACCCTGACAGGGAACACAACAGAGAGTCCAGGATGGAGCAAGAGAAAGGTGGGGTGCAGAACTCAAATTCTTGTAAGAAGACCAGACTTAATGGTCTGACTGAGACTAGAGGAACCCCAGAAAGCATGGCCTCTGGATTCTGTAACAGCCCAGAACTAAAACAATGTCCGAGGCTAAGTCTTCAGACAGGGATTGGACTGGACTGCGGGACATAAAGTGATACTCGTGAGGAGTGTGTCTCTTAGCTCAAGTAGATACAAGAGACTAAATGGGCAGCTTCTGTCTGGAGATGAGATGGGAAGGCAGAGAGGGTTAGGAGCTGGTTGAATGGACATGGGGAATCAGGGGTGGAAAGGAGGAGTGTGCTATAGCAGTATGGGGAGAGCTGTTAGGGTCACATAACAATGTATGTATAAATTTTTGTATGGGAGACTAACTTGAAATGTAAAGTTTGTTTAAACTACAACAATAAAAAAAAGAGGTAGATTGATTCAAGATTTATTTGGAAGTTGTGATAGTTGTAAAGATATGTCCACACATTTTTTGATACACCTCTTCTCAAGAGGTGGAGCTTACTTTCTCTTCCCTTAAATGAGGGCTGGACTTAGTAGTTTGCTTCCAGAAAATAGAACATGGCAGAAGTTATAGGGATGTCACATCCAAAGTTAAATTGTTAAAAGGCTGCAGCTTCTATTGTGAGGACACACAATCTCTCTTTCTTGGATTGCTCAACCTGGGGGAAGCCAGCTACCTTATTATGCTACAACTCTGTGGAGAGGTCATGTAGTGAGGGACTGAAGCCTGCCAACAACCACTTGAGAGAGCTTGGCAGTCGATCTCACCTCTATCCCTCCACTCAAGCCTTCAAATGAGACCCAACTCTAACCAATGGCTTAGCTACAAACTCATGAGAGAACCTGAGTCAGAGGCACCCAGTTAAGCCACTCCCAGATTACTGACACATAGATAGTATGAGATAATAAACGTTTGTTGTTTTAAGCTGCTCAGTTTTAGCTTAATTTGTTATGCAGCAATAGATATTGAATGCAAAAGTAGAGCTTATGGGACGGACTGATTTATTTGCTGCAAGGGAGTGTGAGAGAAAGGAATGGATGAAAGATGTCTAGGTTTTTGGCTTGAGCAACTGGATGGTAAGTGGTGTCATTTATCGAAGTGTAGAACTTGGAGAAAAGAACATGTTGGGGTGGAAGGATCAAGAGTTCTGCTCTGGATACATTTTAAGGAGCCTATTAGATATCCAGAGTCCCTGAGTGGTGCAAATGGTTAATGCATTTAGCTGCCAACTGGAAGCCTTGAGGTTCAAGTCCCCTCAGAGGTGCCTCAGAAGAAAGACCCGGTGATCTACTTCCGAAAAATCAGAAACAGAGCACAGTTCTACCCTGACACATATGGGGTTGCCATGAGTTGGAGTTAACTTGACAGCAACTGGTTTCTTAGCTGTGCAAGTCAGATTGTCAAACAGCCAGCCATTGAGCGTATACTAGCCACTAAATATCTAATAAGGAACCACTTTTTGCCAGGCTCCTTTCTATGTCCTGGGGTCATAGTGGGGAATAAGACAGAGCCCCTGACATCAAGGAGCTTCTATTCCTGCAAGCAGCAAAAGACCATAGACGTATAAATAAATAAGATTATTTCAGAAACAATGAAGTAATTTAAAAAAATGCGGGATAATGTCAAAAAATTGCTGGAGGTGGGGTATGATACTTTAGCTAAAGTGATCAGTAATAATTTGTTAGGTGGTTAAATGTATGAATCTAGAACTACAGTGAGAGGGAGAGGCTTGACCTGCGCATATATATTTTAAAAACTCCAGCATATTGATGGCATTTAAACACACCGGAATTGATGAGATCACCTCAAGGGATAACGTAGAAAGAGAGATATCTCAGGACTAGTCATAGGGTATTTCAGCATTTAGAGGTCAGTGACAGGAGGATCCTGCAAGAAGACTGAGAAGGTATAAGAAAAAACTGGGAGAGAGCGGGACCACTGAATCCAAGAGAGGAAAGTATTTGAAAAGAGGGGAGTGGTGATCTGTGTCCAATGTGGTTATGAGTTAAGTATGATTAAGACAGAGAAGTAACCGTTGGGTTTGATAACTTGAATGTTATGGATGGCATTAATAAGAGCAAATTAATTTGTTGAGAAGAGGAACCCAAACCACATTAGAACAGGTTAAAGAGAAAATGGGAGACTGGAGATGTTCCCCCACAGTTGGTAGCTACACCAAGCAATCATTTTATTATGCTCATAAACAATGGGTAAGCGACTTGGGTAGGGATCAGCAGGTAGGTTCTTCTGCTCCACATGATGTCAACTGGGGTTTATCAGTGGTATTCAGTTGGTGGCTGACCTAGTCAGGAGGGTTAAAGAAGGTTTCACTTATGTATACTTCTTTTTTTATTTTTTAACATTTTTTTTTTAATTGTACTTCAGGTGAAGGCTTACAGAACAAATAGTTTCTCATGAAACAGTAGTACACATATTGTTTTATGACATTGGTTAACAACCCCACAACATGTCAACCCTCTAACTTCTCAACCTTTTTTTTTCCTTTGGTCTTGCGTATACTTCTTGGTGGAGATGGCTGGCCTTATTTGGCCACTCTCCCTCACCATGTGTCTCACGGCCTTTCACATGGACCATCCAGTGGGGTAGTCAGATTTATTACACAGAGGCTCAAGTTTCAAGAGCAAGTATTCTAAGTGACAGTGAGTAGAAGCCACTGTCTCTTAAAGCTATGCCTGCAAACTGCACCATTTATTATTAGGTGTCGTTGAGTCAATTTTTGACTTACAGTGACCCCATGTGACAGAGTGAACTGTCTCATAAGGTTTTGTAGGCTGTAACCATTACAGGAGCAGATCACTAGGTCTTTCTCCTGCGTAGACACTAGGGGTTCAAACCACCAACCTTTCAGTTCACAGTGAAGTGCTTAACCATTGTGCCACCACTATTTTCTATTAACTAAAGCATTAACAGAACCTGCACAGATTTAAGAAGGGTGAGAGAAGAGACTGGAGAAATCCCGAGAGTATGGCTACCAGACAGCCTTTTACCTCAGTAATGAAGTCACTTCCAAGGTTCACCATTCAGCCAAAGATTAGACAGCCCCATAAAACAAAACAAGACTAATGGGGCATAACAGTCCACGGACAAGGACTAGAAGGCAAGAGGGGACAGGAAAGCTGGTAATAGGGAACCCCAGATTGAGAAGGGACAGTGTTGACAAGTCATGGGGTTGTCATAAAACAAATACTTGTACTGTTTAATGAGAAAGTATTTGTTCTGTAAACCTTCATCTAAAATACAATAAAATAAATAAATAAAAAGATGGGTCAGAGGCCTTGTCTCTTAATGGGAGGAGTATCAAGGAATTTGTAACCATCTTTAATCTGCTATAGGCATGATAAAATGAAACCAGCCACTACTGACAAATCTTTATTCTTTTTAGATTTTTTTAAATTTTACTTTAGATGTACTTTAGATGAAGATTTACAGAACAAATAGTTCCTCATTAAACAGTTAGTACACATATTGTTTTACGACAATGGTTAATAACCCCATGACATGTCAACACTGTGCCTTCTCAACCTTGGGTTCCCTGTTAATATCAGCTTTCCTGCCCCTCCTGCCTTCCAGTCCTTGTCCGTGGACTGTTGTGCCCCATTAGTCTCATTTTGTTCTTTGGGGCTGTCTAACCTTTGGCTGAACGGTGAACCTCGGGAGTGACTTCAGTAGTGAGCTAAAAGGGTGTCCAGGGGCCATACTTTTGGGGTTTCTCCAGCCTCTGTCAGGCCAGTAAGTCTGGTCTTTTTTTGTGAGTTAGAATTTTGTTCTACATTTTTCTCCAGTTCTGTCCGGGACCCTCTGTTGTGATCCCGGTGTTGACAAATCTTTGGAGGAGATTTTTTTTTTTTTTTTAAACAGAGAAGCAAAGAGAAAGGAAAAAGTTAATGGGTGGTACTAGATCATATTAATATTTAGTGACAATATTCCAGAAGAGAGAAAGAGAAGAGAGTCGCAGCAGAGAGAAGGTGTAATTGTGGGTTCAAAAATCTTTGAGAAGGAAAGAAGGAAATGGACTCAGAACAAAGGGAGGGGCTGCCCTTTAGGGAAGCAAGAAACACAGGAGGGAGTGAGTCCTTCCCTGACTTCCCTTTCTTAACTGGCATCTCCATCGTTCCCTATCTCCTTCCCCTGCTTTTTCTCCATAGCATTTTCCACTATATATGTAACAGTGATATATTTTACTGAGTTATTTTCTCTCCCCCTCCCCCTCCCCTGGAATGTAAACGATATGACAATATTTGTCGTGTCTTCCCAGCACCTAGAACAGTGCCTGGCAGCAGGCAGGTGCTCAGTAAATGTGAACCAAGGGAAGGAAGGAATACCGGAGTGATGTGCCTGAGTACGCTGTAAGGACAGGAGTGGTGATGAGAGGTGCTTGAAATCCAAATGTTTGAAGGTGAGGGAAAGTGGTAGCTGGGTGGGAATGGAGTTAGATTTTAGGGGTTCCGACCACAGCTTTCCCTTCCTTGCCTCTTCTGGCTGAGTCACCCTGCTCAAGTTACTGCACCCGTCTGGGCCATATGAATTAGGACCTTGTTGGTACAAAGTGAGAGCTCACCAAAGCTTGGCTCCCCTTTCCCACGCGTCTCCATTTCCTCCAATCTGCTTGCTCTCCCCACCTTGCCCGGTCTAGGGGGCTGCTCTCAGGGTCCTCTGTTTAAAATCCGGTGGAGCAGAAAGAGGTGCCTGACCCAGAGGGCGTGGCTCCGGACCGGGACGCTGAACCCGAGCCTACGCTATTGGAGTGCGCGCCTGACCCTGCGAGCTTCGGCCCGGCGGGGCGGGGTGGGGCGCGACGGGCCAATCCCAGGGCGGTCTGATCTGGGCTCTAGCAGCAGGCAGGCAGGCCCTCCGCCGTGTTGGTGCATCCAACCGTCAGTCAGTCCGTCTCATCTGTCGGAGGTCGTGGGGAAGCTGCTAGTGCTCACCCTCCTGGGGCTGGGACTGGGACTCATCAGAGATTACCGGTCTTCTTACCAGTAAGTTGGATCGTGGTGAAGGCTGCAGCCCCCTTACTCCCACCTCCGCCCCACCAGCGCCAGGAGCCCCCAGAAAGGAGGACCCAGGCTCTGAGCAGAAAATCTACAGGCAGGTTGTATGTGTATCCCGCAGGGATCGTCCAATTTTCATGTACCACTTGAAAATTTATCCTTGCCCACAGTCTGAGCGATGTGGTAAGGAGACTATAGGCACTGGTGTGAGTGGCCAAGTTGTTGGCATGTCCAAATAACTTTTCATGTAGAGCTGCGTGCCTTGGCTACGGATTCACTTCTCAGTCTGTCTTCAAAACAGATAACCAAACTGCCCCCTCACCCCCACCACCGCCCTCATCCTCATATTGTATGAATCAGGAAAAGGAGCCCCAAACATGGCTGGTCAGCCTGGTGGAAGCCTGAGGGCTTGGAGATTCTCAGTTTGAGGCCTGCTGAGAAAGACAGCAAGGCAGCGTGTGGACCCCTGCGGATGGGAGCCAATGTGCTGTGATGGGCCCACTGCTGCGGGGGCGGGGGTGGGAGCAGTGGAAAGAACCCGGGACCTGGCATTTGATGCCCTGGGTTCTGACTTCTACCTCTTTCAGTGTGGGATCTTGGGCCAACCACTTTCTATCTTTAAAATTAGTTGTTGTTAAGTTGCCCTCAAGTCAGCTCTGAGTCATGGCGACCTTATGCATAACAGAACTTAGCTGCTTCAGTAAACTGGAAAGAGTAATATACGTGCATATATGAAGCAACCAGAATAGTGCCTAGTACATAATAAGTGTTCAATAAATGTTAGTTCCCTGCTCCTCTTAAAGTGCTCTATAAACTGTTTGGTGTTGTACAAGAACAAACAGTGTTTTAAGAATCTGTAGTTTTGTTGAAACTTTTTACAGGGGTCAAAATCTAGAGATCATCATATTCTCTAAGGCTTAGGCAATAATATCTTTTTATTTACTCTGAAGTAAAACATTAATAAAAATTAAACTGAACATTTTTTATTCTTTTAATTATATGATTCTGTGAACTGATTTAAAACTTATATTCAGAAGAGATTTTTTACAAATGATTGTTTCTTTTTTATTCTATTTGTTAATTATTTTTGAAATTACTAGGTGTTAGAGAAATGTCAAATAAGCTGTTGGTGAGTGTGGCTTTTAAATCATGTTAAAATTACAGTTTGTGAATTTTCATTAGTCATTTGCTGCCAAAGGGTTTTTTTTTTTTTTTTTTTTTGGCTACAGATTCTTGAAACACCTTTTTTTTTCCTCGTATTAACCTGGGATATAGGGAAGTAAGATATTATAATCATCCAACACCTGATCTAGACCTTTTCAGCCTCAATTCTCCATTTCCACCTGTACCTGGACTTGTTCTGCTCACACTCTCCCAGTTGCCCCACACCAAGATGTCTTCCAAATGATAACAGATCTGCCAGGAAGGAGGGAAGGTCACTCTTCCTGGTTTACTATTCCTTACTTTATTCTAAGAATGGAGACTACAGATATCTTTTACAGGTTTCTGTGTAAAAGTATAGTTTTACCATCCCTACCGCAAAAAGTTTGTCTCTCAACCTCAGGTCTTAAGTGCCCTTTTTATTAAAAATCAGTATTTCCCCAAGTTTGTTCTTTGAACTGCATATCACGAGATGTGCTCCATAAAAAGGGAGTTCCTTGGACAGAAGTCTGGGGAATGTTTTTATTATAGCCTTCTCTTAGAGATCGGCAGTGTACTCTGGGATATTAAAGGCCTCCAAAAGTCCTTCTGTAAAGAAAACCATTTTGCTTTAAGTCATCATTTTGCTGACTTATTTACCCACAACCTCTACGCCCTTTTTTGGTACCAGCTATGACCATCCTGCAGAACTCTGGGACATACTTTGAAAAGGGCTATTCTATACCACTGAATTGCAACAAAACTTAGATTTTAACTTGAAAAGTTGGATCTTGACTTTGGACAGGGTAGGAATCTCACATATAGAAATGAAGAGAGTTATCAAGGGCAGTCGGTTTCGGGGCCCCAAGCTAATTCTGATGCGTTTTTCCCGAGAGGGAGCAAAGCACCCTGTGGCCCGTAGCTAAACTCATTATTTCAACACAAACTCAGAGGGACCAGTCTTGTCAGAGTTCCCTGGTGGCAGCCCTCCTCCCTTTGTTGACATTGCTTGTGGTTCAATGTGGCAGACAGGGTGTCTACAGGAAATACTTTGACACCAGGGATACTAGAGTGGGAAGGCCTGGAGTCTTATTTGTAATTAAGAATGTACTGTTTTGTTTTCAGGGGTCGGGGAGCACCTGGATCCAGTGAGTGGAAAGGGGACTTGGTCCGCTAGCTTCCAGCTATAATCAGATGACTAAGAAGAAAAGAGAAAAGTGGGAGTGGGAGGGACCTCTGCTTTTAGAATGGAAAAGAGGGTTAGGTAAGTCACAGCAGGAATAGGAGCAGTGCAGGGATGAGAGTGGTAAAGTGGAGGCCAAACTTAAACAAGGGAAACCCTCAATGAAATGGATTGACACAATAATCTCAACAATGGACTCAAACATACCAATAATCATGAAGATTTCACAGGACCAGGCAATGTTTTGTTCTGTCATACATAAGGTTGCCACGAGTTGGAGTCAACTCAACAGCAACTAACAACAACAGGATGAGAGGATGGTTGTTGTCTTCGTCGTCTAGTGCTGCTATAACAGAAATACCACAAGTGGATGCCTTTAACAAAGAGAAGTTTATTGTCTCACAGTCCAGTAGGCTACAAGTCCAAATTCAGGCCGTCAGCTCCAGGGGAATGCTTTCTCTGTTGGCACTGGAGGAAGGTGTGTGTCATCAATCTTGCTTTGGTCTGGGAGCTTCTCTGCACAGGAACCTAGGTCCAAAGGATGCGCTCTGCTCCCAGCACTCCTTTCTTGGTGATATGAGGTTCCCATGTCTCTCTGCTCACTTCTGTGTTGTATATCTCAAAAGAGATTCGCTTAAGATGCTATCTAATCTTGTAGACCTCGTCAATATAATTGCCACTAATCCAGCTTCTTACACCACAGTGATACAGTTTACAACACAAGGAAATCACATCAGATGATAAAATGGTAGACAATCGTACAATACTGGGAATCATGACCTAGCCAAGTTGACAGATTTTTTTTTTTAATATTTTTTATTGTACTTTAGATGAAGGTTTCCAGAACAAATAATTTCTCAGTAAACAGTTAGTACACATATTGTTTTATGACATGGGTTAACAACCCCACGACATGTCAATACTGTTCCTTCTCGACCTTGGGTTCCCTATTACCAGCTTTCCTGTCCCCTCCTGTCTTTTAGTCCTTGTCCCTGCACTGTTGTGCCCTATTAATCTTTTTTTGTTTTATGGGGCTGTCTAATCTTTGGCTCAACGGTGAACCTCGGGAGTGACTTCAGTACTGAGCTAAAAGGATGTCTGGCAGCCATACTTCTGAGGTTTCTCCAGTCTCTGTCAGGCCAGTAAGTCTGATGTTTTTTGTGAGTTAGAATTTTGTTCTACATTTTTCTCCAGTTCTGTCCAGGACCGTCTGTTGTGATCTCGGTCAGAGCAGTCAGTGGTGGCAGCCAGGCACCACCTAGTTATACTGGACTCAGTCTGGTGGAGGCCGTGGTAGTTGTGGTCCATTAGTCCTTTGGACTAATCTTTTCCTTGTATCTTGTTTTCTTCATTCTCCCTTGCTGCTGAAGGGGTAAGACCACTGGAGTATCTTAACGGCTGCTCACAGGCTTTTAAGACCCCAGACACTACTCACCGAGGTAGAATGTAGAACATTTTCTTTATTAACTGTGTTACACCAGTTGAGCTAGATGTTCCCCAAGACCATGGTCCCCACAGCCCTCTGCCCAGCAATTCAGTCCCTCAGGGAGTTTGGATGTGTCTATGGAGCTCCCATAACCTTTACTTGTAGAAGTTGTGCTGGCTTCCCCAGTATTGTGTACTGTCTTACCCTTCACCAAAGTTACCACTTATCTCTTGTCTATTTAGTGTTCCCCCGCAACCCCTCCCATCCCTCATAACCAACAAAGATTGTTTCTTTTTGTGTGTAAACTTTTTCTTGAGTTTTTACAGTAGAAGTCTCATACAATATATGCCCATTTGTGACTGACTTATTTCACTCAGCATAGTGTCCTCCAGTTTCATCCATGTTATGAGATGCTTCATAGACTCATCATTGTTTTTTATCTTTGCATAATACTCCATTGTATGTACCATAGTTTGTTTATCCATTCATTTGTTGATGGGCATCTAGGTTGTTTCCATCTTTTTGCTATTGTGAACAGTGCTGCAATGAACATGGGTGTGCATATGTCTATTCGTGTGATGACTCTTATTTCTCTAGGATATATTCCTAGGAGTGGGATTGCTGGATCGTATGGTATTTCTATTTCTAGCTTTCTAAGGAAGCACCATATCATTTTCCAAAGTGGTTGTGTCATTTTGCATTCCCACCAGCCGTGCATAAGAGTTCTGATCTCCCCGCAGCCTCTCCAGCATTTGTTACTTCCAGTTTTTTTGATTCGTGCCAGTAATGCCGGGGTGAGATGGTACCTCATTGTGGTTTTAGTTTGCATTTCTGTAATGGCTAGTGATAGTGAGCATTTCCTCATGTGTCTGTTGGCCGCTTGAATGTCTTCTTTGGTGAAATGTCTGTTCATTTCCTGTGCCCATTTTTTAAATTGGATTATTTGTCCTTTCGTTGTAGATGTGTTGGATTTTCTTGTAGATTTTAGGGATTAGACCTTTGTCTGACTTGTAATGTCCAAAATTTTTTCCCCAGTCTGTAGGTTCTCTATTTACTCTTTTGGTGAAGTCTTTTGATAAGCATATGTGTTTGATTTTTAGAAGATCCCAGTTATCTAGCTTATCTTCTGGAGTTTGTGTGTTGTTGGTTATGGTTTGTCCTGTTAATGCTGTGTATTAGGGCCTCTAGTGTTGATCCTATTTTTTCTTCTATGAACTTTATAGTTTTTGGCTTTATATTTAGGTCTTTGATCCTTTTTGAATTAGTTTTTGTATATGGTGTGAGGTATGGGTCCTGTTTCATTTTTTCGCAGGTGGACATCCAGTTTTGCCGGCACCATTTGTTAAAAAGACTGTATTTTCCCCCATTTGATAGACTTTGGGCCCTTGTCATAGATCAGGTGACTGTAGGTGGATGGAATTACATCTGGGTTCTCAATCTGTTTCATTGGTCAATGTATCTATCGTTGTACCAGTACCAGGCTGTTTTGACTACTGTAGCTGTATAGTAGGTTCTGAGGTCAGGAGTGTGAGTCCTCCAACTTTATTTTTCTTCTTCAATAGTGCTTTACTTATTCGGGGCTTCTTCCCTTTCTATATAAAGTTAATGATTAGTTTTTTCCATCTCTTTAAAGAATGGCATATTTTTGAGGGACACAGTTCAATCCATGACAGTGGTCATAGAGATAGAGGATGGGGTAAGGCCTCCTGGGATAGTGCAGACAAGGCAAGATGGGGAAATTTCACTGACTGTCCAAAAGTCACTGACGCCTTGCTACTCAAAGGAGTCTACAGACCAGCTGCATCAGCATCCTGGAGCTTGCTGGGCATGCAGACTCTCAGACCCCACCCCACCCCACTGAATCTGAATCTCCTTATTAACAACCTCCCCGTGGGATTTTCATACACTTCTCTAAAGGACATTCAGATTCTGCTGTCATCCATATTGGCACCAGATCAAGGTCAAGAGATCCTGGAGGATCAGTAAGTTACTTTTATCCCCATTTTAGAGCTAAGATACTGGAGTCCTAGAGAAGATCAGAGATCTGCCCAAGGGAAAGAAGGGAAGAGAATGTGTCCTGAGGCCTGCACCAGGGGCATCCTGGATCCCCAGAGTGAATACCTACTTTTTTTCTTCAGGAATGGAGCATATGACATGCAGATGGCCCAGACGTCAGCTTTGCATTCATACTTTCGTTCCAGTCCCAACTCAGCCACTTCATAACTTGGTGACCTTGGAAAGCCACTTAATCTTAGCTTTTTCATCTGTAAAATAGGAAAAATAATACCTCAGCTAGGTGTTTGTGGATTAAAGGAAGGTATTACAGTACCTGAAATGTAGTAGCAATGGTTATCTTGTTGAGATGTGACTTGTATGGGCCCAGATTTGAACTCAAAGCAACTGGGTGCTGACTTAATGCTTTCTTACACACCTTGGACTCCCTTATTCAGGTTAGAATTCACCTTCTAAGAGTGAGAAGCATGAATTAGAATAATCAGAATAGGGGCTGAATAGTTCTGGTTTTTTCTGTCCTCTGTGAACCCATCACGTTTAATGAATCTTGTAAATCAGGCAGCATGCCTATTAATCCAGTGTGGTTTTGAGACTATGGAAAAATAATTTGGTTATCCGTGGCATTTTTCATAAATCTTGGCCTACTCAGTGATTTAGTATTTTTGAATCTCTTCTTCCCTACCACTTTTTGTATTGTACTTGATCTTGACCCTCACCCTAATTTACATGTTGTACCTGTCCTTTGAGTTCTTTGGGGCACTCTATGAATATTCACCATGCTTTCTCTAGACCAGTATTTTCAAAATGGTGGGTCAAAAAATCAATTTAGTAGGTTATGACCAACATTTTAAAATAAATGAAATATCAGTGAATAGAAAAGATTAGACTGTATCACACATATTAGGGTGAGGATTGTTTTATGAACCTTGTTTCAGATGTGTGTGTGTGTGTCCTGTGTGTGTATACTATGTGTTTGTACCACATTAAATGCTTTTCCTAGTGTGAGTCTCATGGAGCCCTGGTGGCATAGTGGTTAAGGTGCTAATCAAAAGGTGGGCAGTTCGAATCCACCAGCCACTCCTTGGAAACCCTGTGGGGCAGTTCTACTTTGTCCTATAGGGTCACTATGAGTTGGAATAGACTCAATGGCAATGGGAATGTGAGTCTCAGTTTGAAAAGTTTGTCACTTATTTCCTTTATTTTGTGACTATAATGCCATATTTCCATTTCTGAAATACCTTTTAGTGTCTCTGGTCATAGGGTGGATCCCCACTTTCCTTTGAAGGCTGCTTTCGAAATTCATGTCTATCATTCAGCAAACTCCAATCTCTTTGCAGACCAGACTTTACTCATTTCTTCACCTCTGTATCTCTAGCACCCAGACTGATGGTTTGCCACTCTGGTTGTGCCTCAGGGTGAACTGTGGTGCTTTTACAAAGTGGATTGTTGGACCCCGCTCCTAACGTCTTAGGTCAGATGCTGTTAGAGGGTGGAGTTGATAGCCATGGCATGATACATAGTGGGTACACACTACATTTTTTCCAAATGAATGAATGAAAAACCAAATTGTTTGCAAATTCCTATCAGTTTATACCATGTTGGTAAGAATTTTATCTAGAGTATCAGTTCACTTCTGTCCCATCTTCCTTCTTTGAGATTTAAATTCTCAGTAAGGCAAGTTAAGAATTTATATACTAGTGTATTTTTAACCAAATAATATTTCTAGGGATTCTTGGATAATTGTCATTGCTCACTGTAACTATATTGTATCATTAGTTCTCAATAAGTGTTTATTGTTTATATCTCATGACTGTGCTAACTTTGTGGTCTATATCTTTCAAAAGCCTTATCAGTAACTTCGCTCTGGTGAGGTGGCCTGCTGGGTACTTACTTCTCACATCTATTCTTTTTTTTCCTTTGTCCTTCACTCAGATGTTCACCATGATGTTTATATGCTCGGATTTAATAAGTTGCTTTGTATGTGTGTGTGTGAAATGCTTTTTATATGCTGGCTTTGGGTATGATTGTCCTAAGTTATAAACCCATTGAGCACACCTGCATTGTTCAAATGACACACCCGAGTCCAGGCTGTGGAGCCAGACTGGCCAGATGGGCAAGAGGCCATCTGTCAGCAGGCCTGAAACATCAATGGAATAAACTGGAACCATGTTGTTATCAAACCCAGATTTCCACATAGGGCTCCTTACACACTGTTGAAATTGTTCCTGCTCCTGCTAAAGTGTACAGAGAAGATGACACTATGTATCTTTGTGTGTCCATGCACCCCCCGCTAAATAAATATTAAATATTGTGCCCAGAAGACCCCACACATCTTGCTCTGGCCTTGTTTGATAGAATTGTCCAGGTTTCTGGAACCACCTCTAACCCTGGGGCTGAAACCTAGGCAAAGTAAAGAACTTTATAGGCTGCTTACCTTTGAAACTTAATTATATTTTCTGCATAGTTTTGTATGCAGTTTATTCCTTTTTCCCCCTAGAAAACGATTTAATGCTGCCCAAGAAGTGACACCAGTGGAACTTCCTAAATGCAGTTTGGTTAAAGGAATAGGTATGTTTGTGAGAGGAGTGAGTAGCTCATTTGTACTTGTGGAATTATCTTGCCACTTAGTTGATCAATACACCTGCTTAATTTTGTTCAAAAATAAAACTTTGAACAAAAAGAGTATTATTAACTCAGTAACCAGTTGCTGTTGAGTTGACTCTGACTCATGGCAACCCAGTGTGTGTTAGGGTAGAACTGTGCCCCACAGGATTTGCAATGACTGATTTTTCAGAAGGAGATCACCAGGCCTTTCTTTTCTGGCACCTCTGGGTGAACTCAAACTTACAGCTTTTCAGCTAACAGCAAGCATGCTAACCATTTACATCACCCAGGGACTCCATTAACTCAGTAGTTAACTATAAAAACTAAGACATTTGATTTTGACTTCATCAATGTATTTCCAAGATGTTGACAATTTTTTGTTTATTTAGTTTTCTTTTTGTTTGGTCAGTTTTGTAAGCACAATCCTGGGAACAATGTTTATGGTAATATAACCAGAGGAGATGGAAGAGAGATGAAAGGAAGGAAAGATGAGGGTAATAGAGCAATGAGTAAAGGATGTATTTTTTAAAAAGCACTCACACATCTTTACAATTACCATGAAGCTTCTCCTCATGCATCTCTCTTTTCATACTGGGGAGGAAAATTTTTGCTAGAAGTTCTCAGCAGACTTCCTCTCAGATCTCATTAGTCAGAGCTGAACAATAGGCTCATGCCCTAGCTGCAAAGGAAGCCGGGAAAGTAATTATCTGGCCTCCATTGTGGGAGGCTGGCTCTGTCAGCAAGGATAAAAGGGCAAGGGAATGTCAGTTGGAAAATAACCAACAGCATCTGTCACAGGGCTCAAATCTCCATCTAATTTCAACTAGCCAGCTTTGTTATTTGAGGACAACTTGTATGAGATCCTTTTGTTGTTGTTATTTATTTATTTGTTGTTTTAGTATTGTTTATCTCAATTGACAAAGGCTGAGAGAATACTAGAAAGGTCAGAGCAGAAGACATGTTCAGTTAGCATCATTAGATTTGGCCAGATATCTTATGGTGCAATTTTTCTCTAGAAACAAATATTATATTACATGTTATTGTGTGTTCTATAAAGAAATATCACCAAGAGTATAAATGTAAAATCACACATGTCATTTGTCTCTAGATTATTTGAAATTTTAAAAATGTACATATACTCAAAATATAACTAACTGGAAGATAGTGATATTTTATCTATATTTATAATTAATCGTAAATTTATAGTCTTGATCATATGAAATGTGTCCCTGTTTTAACTCAAGCATTTGACATTTGCTTATGTTTCCAACATAATTTTCAAAGTATTTAATTGATTTGGAACTATTAAATATCAATGCATATTTGTAGTTTCTTCTGTATTTTTCAAAAAACCAGCAAGCTCTTTTCAAATAATCATACTTTTTGTGTGTTGTATGAATTTCCATGAGCTTTATGTGAGATTTCAAATTCTGAGAAAAAAAGTTCTAGCCCATCAATTTAAAACAAGTTTATTAAGCATAAATTGAATTATACCGATTATACTAATATCCTTTGCTTTTCATATAATCACATTAATCAGTTTGAATAAAAAAATTGAAATAATGAATTGTTCTGAACAAATCAAAGAAGAGCTAAATACATCACCCCGTTTTCAAGTGAAGAGTGATGAAGAAATGGACCATTGATGCTTTCTGCAATAGTCTGAAACAATCTGTTCTGTCTATTCTTTTTCCTGGCAGACACTGGTTCTGAAGACTTGGAGATACTTCCTAATGGACTGACTTTCATTAGCTCCGTAAGTATTTTCTTTCACTTATTGTGCTCTAGAACATTTTATAGGACTGACAGCTTAAGTCTTTCCTTTAAAACCTAGTGCTGTTGAGTTGATTCTGACTCATGGTGACCCCATGTGCTACAGAGTAGAACTGTTTCATAGGATTTTCTTGGCTGTAATCTTTACAGAAGCAGATCACCAGCCCTTTCTTCCACAGTGTCACTGGGTGGGTTTGAACTGCCAACCTTTAGGTTAGTAGTTGAGCATAAACCATTTATACCACCCAGAGACCTTTTACTGCAGGCACCTACTTTCAAGTAAAATGAGAAGAGTCGCATGGTTCAAAAACAAACTGTACAAGCATTTATTACTAGTGTAATAATTATGATTGTATGTGTTCTATCTATATTTGTATTCCATGTGTACACTGGACTCTTACCTTATCTTCCCATTGTAGCAATTTATTAAGAGTGGCTTCCCATTCAACTGTTTACACCTTAAAGCACTTAGTGTACTCAATAAATATTTGCTCAGTAGAGTGTATGTTTGCATATACTCTGTAACCACCCAACATTTAGATTTTTACCTTTTTTTTACAATTTTCAGAATAAACCCTTTAATTTAAAATTGTTGATAGGTCTTTCTGTGATTTCCAAACCTTGAAGAGAGAATCCATCATGTTTGTTGAACATCTCCTGTATACAGATCACTATGATGTGAAACAGCTCAAAACAAAAAAAGCCAAGAATCTGGTCTAGGGATTTATAACATAGCAAACAGAGTTGATAGGATACAATATACAAGTCATCCAGCCATGTAAAAGTCTTTGCTGCCTGTTTTCTCTTACGTTGTTCTCTTATGGAGGACTAGTCATCATCTAAAGCAGTGTGTTGTAAACCTTTTTTTAAGAAACAGAATGCATATTTCAGGCAAAATCTTACATGAGACCTTAACATATAAAACAAATAACAGCTATGTTGTCTGATTGTAGGCTAAGAAAGGAGGAGTTACCAGGGTCTATTGGACTTTCCTTAAACCTCTGTCTTCCTCTTGAGGTACTACCAAGGAACCTGCCAGAGGACAGTTTGGAAACCATACCAATGCTCTTTCTGGATTCCTTGCTTATATTATTGCAGACCATTAGTGATTGCCCCTTTAGTCTGTTTTTCCATTGTCGAGCTTCCTCATGGTCTGGAAGCTGTGGTCTGGTACACATGTGGCTTTGCTGGGGATGTTGGAAGGTCCTCTACCTGTGTGTTGTGTTGGGCAGCCCAGGAGCACGTGTCTTTCAGGGCCCCCCGTGGGCTTCTCTTGCAAGCCAGCCAGGAGACTTCCTGTGTGATCCTGTGGCCTGGAGCAGACAAGGTGAATCCGTGTGCTATCCGGCAGCTTTGGCAGCATTTGAAGTATTTGTATGTGCTGTTTACTCATTTCCATTTGCCATAAGGGATTAAAATATCCTGGATTAAAGAGCTTTGAACCCAACGAGCCTGGAAAAATCCTTCTGATGGACCTGAATGAGGAAGATCCAGTAGTGTTGGAATTGAAGATCACTGGCGATAACTTCAATTTGGCTTCATTTAACCCTCATGGGATCAGCACATTCACAGATTAAGGTGACAATATTTAATTTTTGTAAAAAACAAAACCAAATTTAAAAAATTCTAATAAATGAATATTTCTTCTCATCCAACCAAAGTATAATCATGAATAATGCTCTTATTCTGGGTTTCAAGTTTCCCCCTATTGTAATTAAATATAATATTATATAACAACTTAAATGCTTGAGAATGTTAAAATATTTAAGATTTGTGAAGCACCTAATTTCTTTTAATAACATTTACATTAGCACTATAATTACTGTAGTAATAATATGCAGCCCTAATCTTTATGGGTTTTCCATTTTAAATAATTTTATAGACATTTTGAACAGTATTATAGATCCAGGCATTAATAAGAATAGATTTTCTAACCTAAGGCATCTGCAACCTATAGATCCAAGGCTAGAAAGCCCCATTGTCAGCTTCTCTCAGTCCCTCATCTTCAGTGCCTTCCTGTCTGCTTGTTCCTCTGTTCTGTCTTCAAACTGGTCCTCCACATCCGGGAACCCATCAATACTACTTGCTACCCCCATCCCTTTTACCTTCTTTCCATGTCGTCCTTTCAATTGGCAGCCATTTCCTTGATCTGTATGAGTTCTCAACCCCAGTTGCACACAGAATCATCTGGGAAGTTTATAAAAGCCTGATATCCAAGCCCTAGAGATTCTGATTGAGTCGGTCTGTTCAGTTGGTTAAAAGCGCTCCAGGTGATTAAGGTCAGGGCTGAGAACCACATCTCTGCCCACGGCCTACCTACATTTCCTCATCAGCCATTCCCTCCTTCAGTCCTTTTTCCAGACTTTTCCCCATTGTGGATGGCTAAAATTGCTGCCTTGAAAGTCATTAGTGATGTCCTTATTAACAAACCTTCTCTCTGTCTTCTCTCCTTTTGTCTTTCCATCTTCTTTTCTTCCTCCCTCCCTCCATTTTTGCTGCCTTCCTTCCATTCATTTCCTCCTCATTTTAAGCTGTTGAGCATTTCTCCTTCAAGTAACTTGCTCCTCGCTAGTATTCCACGGCACTTTCTGTCCTGGTTCTGATCCTGCTGTGGTTTTCTCCCCTGCTCATTGGTTGATCTTTTATTTTCAACTCTCTGAGCATGCCCCAATGACTTCATCTTCAACTTCTTCCTTATTTTCTCTATTTCAGAAAGTTCAACCTGTCACAGTCATAACTGTGCTTGCTTTTGAGGAGACTACCTCCCAATGTGGGGAATTTATTTATTTATTTATTAAATAAACTCTTCAGTTCTATCCCATTAAGTGCTTACTAGATACTTTGTTTTGGATGTCTCTCTTTTGGTCACTTTAAAGTCAGAATGTCAGAAAATGATTTCCATTATTCTATCTTCCCTGCTCTTCCCCATATGAATTCCATATATATATGGAATATGTATATATGCAAATATATATATATGGAATATGTATATATGCAAATATATATATATGGAATATGTATATATGCAAATATATATATGTATAATCTTTTAATGGTCTCTCTACCCATTTATCAACTATATGTTATTTTTAAAATATTTAATTTTTAAGTGCAAGGAAATTTAAGTGCAAGGGATACTGTGACACAAAAACTCTTATAAGTTGTTTTTACGTTAAACACTCCATCATGGACTTCTTCTATAGCAGTGCATTCATTTAGAGCTACTTCGCAATTGCTGTGCAAGATTCCGTTGTGTGGGAGTATTATAATGTAGTTTATCTGCTGATGGGTATGTAGGTCGTTCCCAACTTTATGCTTATTGCAAGCAATGTCAAAATAAGCATTCTTGTACATATCTTTTGTGAGTATTTCCTTAGGACAAATTCTTAGACGTATAGTCTGCTAGGCAAAATATTCATCAAGCTTTTAATCCTCACTTATGTTTAATTTCTAACTCTCCCATTCCTCAGCCATCACCAAGGTCTTTTGATTCTTCCTTTCAAATGCCTTTCTTTTCCTTTCCTGCCTTTTCTTGTCAGTGCCATCCTCCTGGTCCAGTTCCTTATCTCCACAATCTGATTATTGCTATAACCTCAGGTCATGTAACTCCTTGGCTCAAAGCCCTCCAATGAGTAAACCCTGGATCCTTACCCTGAATCCTAGCACGACTGAACCTCTATGACTTCATCCCTCCCACTTCTTTCACTCATTCTACTCTAATCTCTCCGAACTTCTCATTATTAAGTGAATGTGCTAAGGAAGCTCCTGCCTCAGGGCCTTTGCACACTCTCTTCTCTCAGACTTCCACGTGGTTTGCTTCTTTACTTCATTCTGGACTCTGTTCTAATGTCACCTCATCAGAGAGAATGTCTCTGACTCCCCTGAAAAAAAACAACCCATTACTCTGGATAAAGGTTATCCTATTTTATTTTTTCTTTGTAGCACTTAACACCAACTAAAATATACTAAACACTTATTTGATGAATGGGCTAATGAAGAGCCTCCTTGCTGCCTTCTCTGACTGCCATGTCTCTTAGCTCAATGTGCTAAACTTTGCATTGCTTTCCTTGAGGCATCAATTAGATCATGTCAAAGGCTTCCAAAGACTTACTGCTTCTAAAGGCAAAGACCATAATCTAACTTCATTTGCCAAATCCAGTCACACCTCCTTGACCACTTAGACTGGTCTCCTTCATATCTGAAAGTCACATTGACTTATGGAAGCTGCTTGCCTTTGCTACGGTGTCTCAGGTGTTCTTCTCTGAAATTTATCATCTTCCCCTGTGTATTTCCCTCGTCTTCTATCCCTTTTATCTCAACTCTGCATCTCTCTGAGACCATGTTGAAATAGAAAGTTTAACAAGCTTTTTGTAGTTTTAGTGTCAGTGCTGATTATTTTTGAGTTGAGGATTTTTCCCCCTGTGGATCTGTGGGTTTTCAGAGACTGTCACTGGTTCTTCCTTTAGCCACTTTTCTTTGGAACAATCACAAATTCTTCTCTCTACAAAGAGATGAAAATATTCCATCAGCCTGACATCCTAAATACTAGTTGGAGGTGGGTTGAAATTGCTTTTTGGAGACAGGGCTGACAGCTGAGAGCTCAGTAATGTTTCAATTTTTGTTTTTAATCCCTCAGATAATACTGTGTACCTGCTGGTGGTGTCCCATCCAGATTTTAAGTCCACGGTGGAGTTGTTTAAATTTCAAGAAGAAGAAAAATCACTTTTGCATCTGAAAACCATCAGACATGAGCTTCTGCCTAAGTACTGTTCTGAGATGTATCATATTTCAATTTTCTTTAATTCCAGAGGATGACTAATCCACTTTTAGTTTTTCCTTTTGGCCAGGCCGACTATAGCTGTTCAACTCTACTTTCTAATGATCACAAACTCCTCCAAATGTTCTTCTGAAGAAACTTTTGAGGACTCCAGTCCCTCAGAGACCTTCTTCTTTCCTCATTTCAGGGTCTCCATTTGACGTTTATCAAGAAAAAATTCTGCTCTTCTCACAAACCAGACTTAGTATTTCCAACCCAAATTCCACATCTTAAGTTTTGTTTATTTATTTATTATTTTTAAAAAATATAGTCTTAGCTAATTTCTGTGAATTAGAAACACATGTCTGAGAGGAAACCTAGTGCATCTTGGACCTCACTGTGCTGCCTCTGCTCCTGTTCAGTTACACACAGCCTGTGGAATAACAGACCTGTGGCAATACTCAGCTTGATCCTAGGCTCTTTAGACCATATAACATATGGAAGAAAGAAAACGCCCAAAGACCCCTGATCCTGGTTAATACACACAAAATCAATTTTTGTCTTCCCTTGCCTATGGGAATTTGGTCTATGAGGCTAGTGAAAATTTCTGGATAACAATCTGACACTATCTTTCAAAACAATTTTTTACCCCAATCATGATTCTGTCTAGAATCTCAAACTCCATGTAAATCTAGATTTCTATTAAACAGTATATTATTTACATACTGTACTAGCAAAGCACCTGGAACATAGCGTGTGCTCAGTGTTACCAGTGACCCTTCTCCTTCTTCTCTGGTGGCTTTTAAGATGAGGAAACTGAGATTGAGAAAAATTGAGTTACTAGGTGAAGGTCAATCAACTAACTAGTAGTTGAATAAGAACTACAGCCCAGGCCTTAGTCTAGGATGAGTGGAATTCCCAAGAGCAGCTTTTGATGAGAGAGTTTATTAATACATTCATTTAACACATATATTTGGAAAAGAGAATGATGTCACTAGGTGTCTGGAGAATGTGCATAACAGCAGGCTCTAAATCAGGAAAAACTACGTGGAACAGAGAAGCTGGGGTAATAATAATAATAGCAACTTAATGAGCTTTAACCCTAAGTCAGGTGCTACATTAACCAATTTAAACAGATTATCTTACTTTTTACAGATAACCTCTCTACTAGATTTTACTATTATACCCATTTATATTTTAAAAAATCAAGGCTTGGAGTATTTATTAACTTTCCCCAGATGACACAATCAGTGAATGGTAGAGCTGGGATTTTAATCCTGGTAGCCTGGAGCTGGTGCTCTGAACCACTATGATATAGTGAAAAGCTATTTTATTTGTTTCGCGATTTGATCCCGTAAATCTGTGGTTTGTCCAATTTCTTAGGGATAATGTATTGTTTTTCTCACCAGTTGCAAAAATATTAGTATTTGGTGGCATAGAACCAGACTGAAAATAACCACAGTAATGTAGCAATTAACCAGAATTCCACTCTCTCAACCCAAGGATTAGCCAGGTGTTTTTATAGCATTAATATTCCTATTACTAAGTCTATTACATTTTAAACATGTTATTGTTAATAATAAAACAATGGTAATTATTGATCATTTACTATAGGCCAGATATGGTTCCAAGGCCTTTACATTCATTATTTCATTTTATCCTTACCCTAACCTTGCAAGGTACAGAGGAAACAGGCTCAGAGAAGTGACTCAGAGTTTAGTGAAGTGCTGTGGCCCCAGCGATGCTAACAAATGGTGTCAAGACTCGAATGGCAGTCCATCAGGTTGCAAAGCTGCTACTCTTAATCATTCCACAACCCTCTTTTTTTAATGAAAAAAACAGGCAAATTGTAACAAAGCATACTCATTTCAGAAATTTACTATTCAAAAAGATAAAGGACATCCAGCTTGCTGATTTATTCTGGTGCCTGTGCAGGCTAATCCTAATTTCCTAGACCTTTTTTTTTCATATAGTAATAGTGGCTACCATTCATTGAGGATTGAGTGGGTGTCAGGCTCCCTGTGAAACACACAGCAGCATTGTCTCATTGCCATTCCCACTGCAACTCCACAAATTAAAATTCTGACCATTCGTCTTCTACTAATGAGCTGTGTGACCTTGGGAAAATCATTTAACCTCCCTTTACAGATGAGAAAACTGAGGCTCCGTGAGTTTATGTAACTCGCCCCAGAGCCCAGAGCTGCGTCAGAGCTGCTGTTTCGGCCATTACACTCTCCGCAATAGAACAAAGATGATTCTCTCCCAGATAATGGCTCCGGGAACTTCCATCACCTCAATCAGCAAGGACTGACTCACTTATGTGTTCAGTATTGTACCTATTAAAGCAGAAAAATAGACTCGTATATCTTACATTCTCAGTAACAGAGAAGAATCAAAATCAGAAAATAAGCTGTAGCATCCTATTTCTGAGCGTTTGTGTTCACGGACACTTTACTCAGTTTAGAATCATGAAACCTTCCAGCTGGAAGTGACCCTTTAAGGCTGAAAGACAGACCAATCCATCATCCTCCTTCTATAGAAAAACAAACTGAGGCACAGACGCATGAAACCATTTTCCTTAGGTCACACAGCTAACAGCAAGGAGCTTTAACTAAAATGCAGGTCTCCGGACTGCTGGCCAGTGTGTGTGTGTGTTCTTGTTTGTTTTTATGATGCCTTGGACTGACTGGAGTAGGTTCTATATAAGCACAGATAAATTTTGCCCTGATAATGATTCCTAGCCTGCTTTAATGTCTACTGAATTTAGTATATCTAGACACACACACACACTATATATAATATTTTAAGTAATTCTTGTCTTTGACTATTGTTTAGGTAAACTGATTTCTTATTGATTCTGTGCCACAAGAGCTTATGTGAAAACTCCATCCCACGTTTCTTGATTTTACAGATAGACATTTCACGAATGCCAATTCATAACTCTATCATGTACAATACGACTATATTGATAAATAAAGACAGCCAATGTTATGCATTTTGCTCCCAGATACAAATTGAGAGCAAGTGTTAGAGTTAAAATTCTTCCCTTCTGATCAGGGACAACTAGGTTCCCACTTTTAGAAATAACTTTTCAGAGATTAAACCCCTTTGTGCACTGCAAACCGTGTATCATGTGTATGTGTTTTAATTGCAGTTTGAATGATCTTGTCGCTATGGGACCACAGCAGTGTTATGCCACAGTTGATCACTATTTCGTTGACCCCTACTTAAAATCCTGGGAGGTGTATCTGGGTTAGCATGGTCATATGTTGTTTACTACAGTCCAAATGATGTTCGTGTTGTGGCAGACAGATATGAGTTTGCTAATGGAATCCACATGTCACCCGATGGCAAGTATGTTAATTCTTTAATATGAAATGCATTTCCCCACATTCTCATTAGATATCTTTATAATAGATTCCTTTTTTTTTTTTTATTGTACTTCAGGTGAAGGCTTACAGAACAAATAGTTTCTCATGAAACAGAAGCACACATGTTGTTTTATGACATTGGTTAACAACCCCACAACATATCAACCCTCTAACTTCTCAACCTTTTTTTTT